>NC_069503.1:1011051859-1011351859 GCF_027579735.1 Bombina bombina
GCACTTTTCGGTGCTCTATGTTTGTGAGTATCATTCTACTCCATATTGTTTCTCTAATGTATATACGTTACTAGGCCATGTTGGCGCCTCTGTGTCTCCTCCTTTCTAGATTCATCATCACCAGGGACTAACCATCTTTCTGACAGAGTGCTGCCCTCAATTGGATGTTGGATTTTAAGGACTTTGTATTGTATTGTATTTTATGCTGTTTATTATACACTTGTTGAGGTGTTTTAATATATTGCTTTTGGGTTTTATTTCTATCAAGATTTGTTTGGAGAAAGCGCCCCCTATGGGAATAGTGTTTTTTTTGTATTTCCAAATTTATTTATTTTATATAATGAAAATCTGGCCCGTTGGGGGTACTTGAGGACTGCGGTTGAGAAATATTGCTCTCATTGAACCATGAAAGAAAATATTTGGTTTTCATGTCCCTTTAAAATAAACACAATTTTCAGAGGAACTTTACAGCAAGACAAAATAGCCAAATAAATGTAATTTAATTTTCATAAAGTAAACATTTTATAAGGGATTACATCTTGATTTTAATGTCTCTTTAATATGCAAAGTAAAACAAATCATTTATTTCTTAAGCATGTACATTTACAACATGCTGCAGAAAACTCACATCACTAAAAAAAGGCTCGACAAACACAGGAGTCAGGGCTCCTAGAATCTTACCCCTGGCTCCTAACTTTCTGGGTTATTCTTCATATATCTATGTAAAACACTGCCTGGCTCCTAAATATTCTTACTGTGTCCTACATTCTAAACAGATTTATCAACTCCTATAATAAAACTGTACCTGATCCTATGATAATTTCTAAGAAATGGGAAATTACATACTCTAATTTGCCACTACTTAGTTACTGACCCTATGTAATTAACCCATGAGTAAGAATAAGACAGTCAGCAAATCAAGGGCAGCAATTGAACAACCCTGACAATTGCTGGCCATTTTCTACATCAAGATGTAAGGTTTGCAGATTCATAGAAGGATTTTATATGCAAGTTACTTAGGATCACAAAAATGACATGCGCCAAAAAATTACAGCATTTATTTTTTGCATTCAAATATCTATTTCAAGAATTTCATATTGTTGTATATTAACACAAACTTAATATAAATCTTTGTGGGTTTGTTTGTTTTAGATCATGGTGTATCTTGGCACCTGCTATTCAATGTTGCATCTGTAAGACTTCAACCATACAAAGATATTTAAACATTATATAATACACGTTTAAAAAAAAAAAAAAAAGCCATCTTAGTGTTACAGGAAATTGTGGGGAATGTGGTAGCAGAAGGTGAATGTAAAATTCTTAAAAATAGAAATAAACTCTTAAAATGTTTTTTTTTGTTTTTTTTTAGAACGTCATAAAGCTCTCCGGTTACACATAACTAATTGGCCTAGAGTAAATGTCACAAGTGAATAGGTCTGACCTAGATGAGCAGGCAGAATAATGAACAAACTGATGACCCATTTCTCAAATAAACGAAGCTTGTCTCATCACAAGAAATCAATACAGTGGAACACGTTATACACAAAAACTAAAGGAAGGGGGCAGTAATTTATTTAGATGCTGTTTATACATAAAACATTGTGTTTTCTAAGGCTTAAAATTAATTCAGAGGAAGCAGCGTTATGCACCTAAAATTGGTGTACCCAGAAAACCAATCATTGAAGACATTTTTTGTCATAATTTTTTGTCTGCAGAGTAGCACACTGTTAATCAAGTTTATGTCGTTTGCTGTAGATTTGTAGACAGCGAGGTTTAAACAAGCTGAGATCTGACACAATCATAATAAATAGAACAGAATTTAGTACACGCATCTACACATACAGTACATTAATGGGCCACCTTTAGCATTTGCGGGGCCCTGAGCAAGACAAATGTATGGGGCCCCTCAGTCCAGCCCCCTTATTCCCTTCCCCTTGTATGCATTGCCCCATATATAGCTAACCCCTGTCCCAAAATTCAGGATGTACTATATAAAGAATAACATTAATGAAACCCCCTTATAGCATAAACAAACACTTATTCATAAACTAAATTCAGGATGAAGATTGCACCTTCTCATACCCTCATCCCCCTGATGACAGTGCAAGGACCCCACGCTACAGGGCCCAGTGCTAGTACCCAAAAGGCAGGCTTGGTGCCATCTCTCAGAACAAGATTTTATATCTGTGTCAAACATTAGTCAACTTATTTCTTAATTTAATCTAAAAGAATATTTCAACACATTTAAATGATTTCTATAAAATTCAGGTTTCTTTTCTAGTGCCGGATTGGCCCACTTGGGTGTCGGGAGTTTTCCTGGTGGGTCAGTGAGGCATCCTAGGCGGAGAAGGAGCCTCCCAACCAGGACACGGAGCTAGCTTTGTGTGCAGCATTGCACCTCTATTAAAGGCTGCTCCGCTCCTGGAAAATTTCCAGGACCGATCGGATTTCCCAGTCCAGCCCTGAGAGGCAATTGCCAATACCAACCATTATTTAACCCCTTAACGACCAAGGACGTGCAGGGTACGTCCTCAAAAAAAAGGCAGTTAATGCCTGAGGACGTACCCTGCACGTCCTCGGTGTGGAAAGCAGCTGGAAGCGATCCTGCTCGCTTCCAGCTGCTTTCCGGTTATTGCAGTGATGCCTCGATATGGAGGCATCCTGCAATAACCTTTCACGGCCATCCGATGCAGAGAGAGCCACTCTGTGGCCCTCTCTGCACCGGACATTGATGGCCGGTATCGTTGGTGGGTGGGAGCCGGTGTGGGAGGTGGGTGGCGGCCATCGATGGCCCTGGTCATGTGGAGGGGGGGCGGGATCGTGGGCGGGTAAGCCCGGGGGGGCGCGCGGGCGCGCGCACGTGCACGAGAGGGCGGGGGCGGGCGCGTGCACGGGGAGGGAGCGGGTGGGAACCTCTACACTACGGAAAAAATGTGTCAAAAGTAAATAATAAATGTGTCAAAAGTAAATAATAATAAAAAAGCCCTTAGGTGTGATGTAGGTGGGGGGGGGGGTGATTGAGCTACACTAGAGAAAACATTTTTAAACAAAAATAAACATTTGATTGTTCAAAATGGGTACTGGCAGACAGCTGCCAGTACCCAAGATGGCCCCCAATAAGGCTGAGAGGGAGGCTTAGAGAGCTGTTTTGGGGGGGATCAGGGAGGTTGGGGGTTAAGGGGGGGATCCTAAACACAGCATATGTAAATATGCTTTTTTTTTTTTTTCTTAAAAAAAAAAAAAACTTTTATTTTAGTACTGGCAGACTTTCTGCCAGTACTTAAGATGGCGGGGACAATTGTGGGGTGGGGGAGAGAAGGGAGCTGTTTGGGAGGGATCAGGGGGTGGGATGTGTCAGGTGGGAGGCTGATCTCTACACTAAAGCTAAAATTAACCCTGCAAGCTCCCTACAAACTACCTAATTAACCCCTTCACTGCTAGCCATAATACACGTGTGATGCGCAGCAGCATTTAGCGACTTTCTAATTACCATAAAGCAACGCCAAAGTCATATATGTCTGCTATTTCTGAACAAAGGGCATCCCAGAGAAGCATTTACAACCATTTGTGCCATAATTGCACAAGCTGTTTGTAAATAATTTCAGTGAGAAACCTAAAATTGTGAAAAAATTAACGTTTTTTTTTTACTTTGATCGCATTTGGCGGTGAAATGGTGGCATGAAATATACCAAAATGGGCCTAGATCAATACTTGGGGTTGTCTACTACACTACACTAAAGCTAAAATTAACCCTAGAAGCTCCCTACATGCTCCCTAATTAACCCCTTCAATGCTGGGCATAATACACGTATTGTGCGCAGTGGCATTTAGCAGCCTTCTAATTACCAAAAAGCAAAGCCAAAGCCATATATGTCTGCTATTTCTGAACAAAGGGGATCCCAGAGAAGCATTTACAACCATTTATTCTATAATTGCATAAGTTGTTTGTAAATAATTTCAGTGAGAAACCTAAAGTTTGTGAAAAAATTTGTGAAAAAGTGAACAATTTTTTTTATTTGATCGCATTTGGCGGTGAAATAGTGGCATGAAATATACCAAAATGGGCCTAGATCAATACTTTGGGATGTCTTCTAAAAAAAAATATATACATGTCAATAGATATTCAGGGATTCCTGAAAGATATTAGTGTCCCAATGTAACTAGCGCTAATTTTGAAAAAAAGTGGTTTGGAAATAGCAAAGTGCTACTTGTATTTATGGCCCTATAACTTGCAAAAAAAGCAAAGAAGATGTAAACATTGGGTATTTCTAAACTCAGGACAAAATTTAGAAACTATTTAGCATGGGTGTTTATTGGTGGTTGTAGATGTGTAACAGATTTTGGGGGTCAAAGTTAGAAAAAGTGTGTTTTTTTCCATTTTTCCTTCATATTTTATAATGTTTTTTATAGTAAATTATAAGATATGATGAAAATAATGGTATCTTTTGAAAGTCCATTTAATGGCGAGAAAAACGGTATATAATATGTGTGGGTACAGTAAATGAGTAAGAGGAAAATTACAGCTAAACACAAACACCGCAAAAATGTAAAAATAGCCTTGGTCCCAAACGGACAGAAAATGGAAAAGTGCTGCGGTCATTAAGGGGTTAAAACAAAGAATAAAAAAATAAAACACTTCTGACATGACTAAATGCCTCTCTTTCAAATAAATTATGGAATTTTTGGAGTGCAATGTCTCTTTAAACTTAAAGGCATAGTAAAATTTAAGTGTGTAAATTAGAAACAAAAACACTTATTCAGGACAAGATCATCCATTTTGAAAAGAAATAAAAATTTCATTTCAAAATACCCTCTAGATGCTACAAAGAAAAAATAATTTCAAGACAAACTTAGTTGGGCAATTAAGTTAAAGGGGTGAGCATGCTTTTTGTTTTATCTAAAAGTAAAATAATTAAAAAAAATATTTTACAATTAAAAAAATGGTTCTTTCAAATGTTATTACAGTGAACTGCATTAGTAATATTTATTCCCGAGCATCCAGTGGTATAAGCCACGCAAAGGTGCATGTGCCACCCACTTGTGCCTGCACTTAAACTATTCAAATGACATTTCAGATTCCACTTTAATTTCCTTTAAAGGCTAATGGTTATAAACTGTGTGCATTTACATCCAAAGAAATGTCATTAAGCAGCAGGTTCTGATAAAGAAATAATTGTGCTATCTAAGTTTCAAACCTTCAGCCACATCAGAGACCTCCACATTTCTAATCTATGGGTTCAAAGTGAACTTTATTTGCAAGGCTCAGAGCAAATAAAATAAATAAATAATAATAATACCAATCCAAACAAAATGATATATTGCTCACTTGCATATAGATAAAATGTAAAATAAGCTACCGGTATGTTAAAAGGACAGTAAACACCTTGAGATTGTTTTATATAAAATGTTTAGTTATGTGTAATGAAAAAAACTTTGCAATATATTTCCGTTGTTTATTTTGCTCACCTTTCATGTAATTTGGCTCTAGAAATTGAGGATTTAAACAGCGTACTTCATACTAACATTATGACCAACGCTAGCCTTGTTGTCTGCAGACTAAAGCCCACAGTGGCTCCGCTAAATAAGGCAAATGGTGGGCAGAGTTTTGCTATTGATAAACAATTGCAGTAAATCTGTTTTAAACCATTTAGACCTGGTTATGTTATTCTACAGCAACAGAAATGTCTTGTAATTGCAAGAGGTTTACTGTCCCTTTTAAAACATAGAAGCTCAAAGTGGCACCCAGCAGGTATTTTACAGGCATGGGCGCTATTTTTATGGTTCAGGTCAAAATTGAAAATAAAGATTAAATATAGAAATAGAGAATATCATGGTGAAACCCTTATAATGGTGTTGGAATCTAATTATAAACCAGTGGTCATGTAAAATCAGTCCTAGCAGCTTATGCTGTATAGTTATGTATGCAAATATATGATAGTGAGCATGGCCAGTATATTTAGGGTTGCCATTTGACTGGACAGTCCAGTATTTTAGCAAGCTGTCCAATAAAATCTTCACAAAAATACTGGACAATTTAAATTTCTATTTTTTTTTTTTTTTTTTATTTATTTTTTTTTTAAGTCTCTTAGTGTTAGCTAAAAATAAAAGTTCTCTAATGGGTTTTGTAAATTCATTACAAATATTGAGCAGAAAGAAGTGAAGCACAGTCAAGGGGGTCAAATTAGGCAAGAGAGGACGGATAGCTTCAAGCCCTACAATAAGTATCTTCCCCCCCAGGCTCCACCTATCCCTCCAGACTGCTCCATTTACCTCATGGGGGTCAAATTCCCCTACGTCTATGCTCTCCTCCAGGGAGCATTTTTTTTTTTTTTTAAAGTCTCTTAGTGTTAGCTAAAAATAAAAGTTGTCTAATGGGTTTTGTAAATTCATTACAAATATTGAGCAGAAAGAAGTGAAGCACAGTCAAGGGGGTCAAATTATTTCTGTTTATTAATGTCACTGGCAGCCAAAGAGGTCAAATAATTGATGTGTATGTTACAGGAAGCCAAGGGGTAAATTATACTGCTCAATTGTAAAACATATAAATCAAGGGATCAAGAGTGGGGGCTATACTAGAGCTTTAAGTGGGTCATTGTCTAACCCACATACTATTGCGCCCAGTCACCAACAGATTGTCCAGAATTTTGGTGGAAGAGTATGTGTGTGTCGGTTTTTGTGTGTGTGTCTGTACAAAATACAAACTTCACGTTTCTTTAATATTCCTTTCAATTAAAAAAGAACCATGGGCACTAAACATAATTTTAGAAGATTATTGCCAATCTGGGCACTCTTTGTTAAAAAGGTTTGCCACTGCCGACATAGGATGATGATCAAAGTAGAACATGGGCCTGTACCTGCCGGGTGATGTTCTGAAGTGACCTCTTACTGCACAGATACAGATATACACAGAGGATCAGCTTCAGTCTCTTACTTCTAGCGGAAAATAGTTTTAAAGTGACATTAACCAGTGTGAAGTCAGAGAGACAGAACATAAAAAATGTGTTTTATACCAAACATTAAGTGCATTGTTATAGAAATCTCTCCATAAACACAGTATTTTCAGTTTGACTATAACCCTCAGGTATCCCCAGCAATGCACTTCTGTCTGCACCTTGCTAGTAGGCATCTTCAGTTTTAGCCTTAGCCAATTAATGTAACATGCAAATAATGTTGCTAAGATCATGCACATATGCTCTACAGAAGCCACAAACTCTCGTAACAATGTCTATGGCTTCCTTAAAAATACAATATTTTGATTTAGTAAAAACATTTAAAGGACCAGTAAACACAGTAGATGTGCATAATTAACAAATGTAAGATAACAAGACAATACAATAGCACTTACTCTGAATTTCAAATGAGTAGTAGATTTTTTAAAAGTTATGTATATTTCCACTCCCCCTGTACCATGTGATAGCAATCAGCCAATCACAAATGCATATACGTATAGTCTGTGAATTCTTGCACATGTTCAGTAGGAGCTGGTGACTCAAAAAGGGTAAATATAAAAGAATGTGCACATTTTTTTTACTGGAAGTAAATTAGAAAGTTGTTTAAATTTACATGCTGTATCAGAATCATTTACATTTAATTTTACCTTAGTGTCCCTTTAAAGAAATTGAAAGCTAAAAGTCTGCAGCCCAACCAACAAAGCTGATCAATTTCTCTTAGGGCTAGATTATCTAACATTCTTTGGATCAGATATGAAAAATCACAATGACACTCGCAGGGGAAGCCCTTAGAGAATTATCTAATAAAAGGGTCTGTCCCTGCAAGTTGCAAGATGTCTCCAATAGATATTAATGGAGCTCTTTAAAAACCGAAACTTCACTGGGAAGAGAGGTTACCAGGGAGAAAATGGAATACTTTAAAAAGGATATGAAATCCAATTTTTTTTCTTTCATGATTCAGATAGAGAATGTCATTTTAAGCAGGATTAGTCATTGCTGATGTGTGAATAGAGGATCGCTAGGTGGGGGAAGCTGCTCTAGCTGTGAAAAGAAAAAAAAAAAGGTAATTTTTTTAACAAATCGGCTGCTTTGTAAACTTTGATGAATGAAAGTGCCCCTGTTTTTAATAGTATTTTTAAAAAACAGGCTTTCATTCACCAAAGTTTACCTTCACTTTAAAGGGACACTCAATCAAAATTAAACTTTCATTGTTCAGATAGAGCATGCCATTTTAAACAACTTTCCAGTTTACTTCCATTAACTAAATGTGCACAGACTTTATATATTTAAACGTTTTCAGTCACCAGCTCCTATTGAGCATGTGCAAGAATAAGTGTGTATGCATTTGTGAATGGCTGATAGCTGTCACATGGTACTGTATGCATTCGTGATTGGCTGATGGCTGTCACATGGTACAGGGGGAGTGGAAAAAGACATAACTTTTAAAATTGTCAAAAAAAAAATAATCTACTACTCATTTGAAGTTCAGACTAAGTGCTATTGCATTGTCTTGTTATCTTGCATTTGTTGATTATGCAAATCTACTGTGTCGACTGGTCCTTTAAGTACTAAAGTCAATACAAATCAGATTACTCTGCTTTCAGTGTATTGCCTCTATTTTTGTATATATGTGCTTTAATTTTAGAGTAGTAAGTATTAGGCATATTTGACAATCTCACCACCTTTTAGTTTGCGAGATAAAACTACAAGATCTGCTGGGGAGAAATGTTTAGAGACTATGGTAGATCTCAGAGAACATTCAGCTACACCCATGGAAAGCCCCAGTTCAGCTCACTATCACAGGCAGGAAAACTACTTTTATGTGGAATCCAATACTTTTGTATTATAAGTATGAATTTCATAGTGGTTTTTACCTGTGTAGTTTAGTTTTATTATGATTTCTACTGTGCCTTTTTCCACTATAATTTAAATACAATTTTTTTTTTTTTTTTTCATAAAACACAATTTCAGCAGAACTATTTCATTACAAATTTAAATATTAACAATACAATTTTTCACTGCCTATTTTTATTTCAACATTTCATTTGTTTTATACAATTTTTCAATTCCGTTTTTTGTCAGCACTATTGTAACACGCTTCTCTTTCACATATGTAAATGCAGTAAAGGCCCCTTTACGAGACACACTGTTTCAAGGTAAAAACTGCTATAGAGTATTCTAGCAGGGGAGATTTCTTACAGAGACCTTTAGATAATCGAGCTCTTGTTTGCAGACTGGTGATTAAAGTGAATGTCAATTTTAATGCTAAAGTGCCCGGTTTTTAAAAATTTGATTAAAAACAGGGGCACTTTAATTCATCAAAATTTACATTTCACTCCTGTTGATAAAAAAAACCTTACCTTTTAATCTTCATAGCAGCTCCAGCTTCCTCCACCCGTTGCAAAGCCTCTTCCTGGGTCTAAAATGAGGAATCTGGCTTCCTCCAATCATGGCGTTGAATCAGATACCGATTCCCCCAGGGAGGAAGCAGTGATTGGAGGATGACCTATCCATCATTTCTGATGTCAGAAATGGCTTGCAACGACCAGAGGAAGCTGGAGCTGCTGTGAAGATTAAAAAGGTAAGTATTTCTTCACAACGAGTGAAATGTAAATTTTGATTAATTAAAGTGCCCCTGTTTTTAATCAAATTTTTTTAAAATAGGGGAACTTAGCATCAAATTTGACATTCACTTTAACTTCCATCACTGCAAAGTTTAACTGATAGTTAACACCTTATAATTAGAAGACATATCTGTTGTGTTGTCACAGAATAACATATCAGCCAACTGTAAACATTTTTTTTTTTTAAACATCTTGTTTGCTGCAATTATTTTTCAATAACCAATCTTCACCCACCACTTGTCTTATTTGGCGGAGCCAATTTGGGCTTGGGTCTGTAGACAATGGTAACCATGGTCATAATGCTAGGATAAAGTAAATTGCTTTGTAAACTGTTAAAGCAAATTAGTGAAAGATATGTAGTAGGTTTAGCCTTGAGAAGTCAGCAGGATGCATGTACAGCTCTCAGTATTAGATCATCTACAATTTTCAGAACTAAGTTACATGAAAAGTGGGCAAAATAATTAATGATATACTGTAAAGTTTGTTACTAAACTTTTTATATTTTTATATGGGCCATTTAATTTGATATGGGTTACCCTGAAAAACCCATTTACAGGCCCACAACTGGCACTCTGGATGAAAAACAAGAAACAGTTGGGGGGGGGGGGGTTATTGTGCATTTGCCAATTCGTTATGACTTTCTTGTACATTACAAGTATTGATTTATGTTTAAAGTGTTGTAAGATGAAAGTGGTGTAAACTTCCTCTCAAGTAAAGACACCTTCAGAAGTGGACGGCTAGATAGAGACAGAAGGGCCTGAGCTGAACATTAAACAACTGACATAAACAACATGCATAGCAGACACTAGCACTCTTAGATCCAACACAGAAGATATTGAGGAGCCAGATAACAGATCTGTATTTAAAATGTGTCCTGGCAGAGTCAGGCAGCACTGTCAAATCTCTATTTTCTTTGCAGGGTGCTAGCTAGCAGAACCATCACCTTGCTCCAATAGGATCCAATGAACAAAACAGATGAGCTGCACTCTCTGGATAAGTGCAAGAAGCTTTATTCATGTAAAAACATGAAGTAATGTTTCGGGGCACCTGCCCCTTTATGAAGCTTGATAAAGGGGCAGGTGAACCAAAAAATTGCTTCATGTTTTCACGCTAATAAAGCTTCTTACTCTTATCCAGAGAGTGCAGCTCATCTGTTTTGCTGTATGCAGAATGTGTGTAAAACATATCATTTGGGAGATAGAAAAAAGAAAACAAAAATTCTAGAAGCGGTGGTTCCTGTATCTGTCACATCATGATATCCTCAATATAATACGAGGGCTTAGAAAATTCCAGTAGCCAAGGCTCTAAATTATCTAAAGCTTTGTAAGAGACCACTGATACATTTTTGAGTAGGTACCAAAGAGACACAAAAAATATTACAAAGTATGAGAAGGTGCGAGATAGAGAGAGAGATATATATATATATATATATATATATATATATATATATTTCCTTAAGGGGAAAGCACAATCTCACCACTTGTTAAGTGCCACGGTGCTCTGCTGTAAATAATCCACAACGTCCACAGAATGCAGGCACTCACTGGTCTTAGTAAAATATAAAAATTTATTTAGAAATCATTAAAAAGACATAACGTTTCGGCACCAATATGTGCCTTTGTCAAATGTCAGCATGTAACCAAACGAATATGCAGCACACTTAAAATCAATATGACACACATTTAAAAACATACCCCTTTTAAAGATGTGAGCAAGCTATTACCGCCATGCCTCCACTCGCGTCTTCCCATCCATGGCAATGACGTCACGTACCCACGCTGCGTGCCTAGCGTGATGACGCATGGTACGGCGTTGCCATAGCGACGTTGGATAGCCACACGCGTCAGAGTAGGGAGTGACTTAATCACGCATACAGATTACTATCAGGGACGTCTGTGTGTACTTGTTGCTAACAGCAACCAAAACAATCCACAATATGTATAGCGTGTTTAATATTTTGACATAGCGGTTTATAGACAAAACATTAATAATGTTAGAAACATATTATTAAATGGCATATTAGAACATAGTCTGTTAGATGATAGATCCAATGTGTGATTTCTATATGCGGAAAACTGTCAAGCTCAGAAAGAGAAGGAGGCCAATCTAAGGGCCATCCTTAGAGAATGGGCACGAAATGCCAGACTAGACAGTAAAGGCAACAGCATAAGAGAAACATAACACCTTATCATTGTAATACATGATACCTATTACAGATGAGGATAAGCGAAAACTATTACTATTAACTGTATCACTATTAAATTTGTAACCCCTGGTGCAAGCCATTAGTAGATGTATTAAGAAACATAATTATATAAATACATTGTAGCATCATGCCACCCTGGGGTACAGATAGAAACTTTTTAGTGAGTAGTGAGCTATCGTTTAGATATGTCCAGGTCAATAACTCTTCAGTGTGGTATTAATAGAATGGACTAAAGTCCAGTGAGTGGCAATTGCACTACATGTAATAGCATGACTCGGGGTAATTCGTTCCAGCACCCACATTCAAACAAGAGGTACAAGATAAACCATCGTCTGAGCTGCATGAGTAACTATGTAATATACATACTGATTTGCCCTTGTTCCAGTGTATATGTGGGTAAGACGATTACCCCCTTCCGTGATAGGATGGCAAACCATCGGTGTGCAATTCGTGCTGCATTGAAGTCTGGAGAATCAGATCAGCCAGTGGCACGCCACTGTGTGGCATTGAAACACTCCGTGTCAAGTATTAGGTCCATGTTAATTGACCACGTCCCCCCCATGCCAAGAGGGGGTGATAGGGCTAATAGACTGCTCCAGCTTGAAAGCAGATGGATCCACAGGTTGGACACATTGGTCCCTAAAGGCCTCAACACCTCACTGGACTTTAGTCCATTCTATTAATACCACACTGAAGAGTTATTGACCTGGACATATCTAAACGATAGCTCACTACTCACTAAAAAGTTTCTATCTGTACCCCAGGGTGGCATGATGCTACAATGTATTTATATAATTATGTTTCTTAATACATCTACTAATGGCTTGCACCAGGGGTTACAAATTTAATAGTGATACAGTTAATAGTAATAGTTTTCGCTTATCCTCATCTGTAATAGGTATCATGTATTACAATGATAAGGTGTTATGTTTCTCTTATGCTGTTGCCTTTACTGTCTAGTCTGGCATTTCGTGCCCATTCTCTAAGGATGGCCCTTAGATTGGCCTCCTTTTCTTTCTGAGCTTGACAGTTTTCCACATATAGAAATCACACATTGGATCTATCATCTAACAGACTATGTTCTAATATGCCATTTAATAATACGTTTCTAACATTATTAATGTTTTGTCTATAAACCGCTATGTCAAAATATTAAACACGCTATACATATTGTGGATTGTTTTGGTTGCTGTTAGCAACAAGTACACACAGACGTCCCTGATAGTAATCTGTATGCGTGATTAAGTCACTCCCTACTCTGACGCGTGTGGCTATCCGACGTCGCTATGGCAACGCCGTACCATTCGTCATCACGCTAGGCACGCAGCGTGCGTACGTGACGTCATTGCTATGGATGGGAAGACGCGAGTGGAGGCATGGCGGTAATAGCTTGCTCACATCTTTAAAAGGGGTATGTTTTTAAATGTGTGTCATATTGATTTTAAGTGTGCTGCATATTCGTTTGGTTAAATGCTGACATTTGACAAAGGCACATATTGGTGCCGAAACGTTATGTCTTTTTAATGATTTCTAAATAAATTTTTATATTTTACTAAGACCAGTGAGTGCCTGCATTCTGTGGACGTTATATATATATATATATATATATATATACACACATACATACATACACAAGTGCAGTGTTTCTATTCAATACAAACACCGTTGTTTATTTTAATAGAAGAACTCCACTACTTGAGTGGAGATTTAGCACACAAAAGAAAGCCAACAAGTTTTTCAGCGTATCCCCATAGAAATCTATTATGTGAGGGACATATCTCCTCCCCCACTATCGGACATCCAGATGCCTTAGACCAGTGATTTTTAACCTTTTTTTTGCCGTGGCACACTTTTTTTACATTAAAAAATCCTGTGGCACACCACCATCCCAAAATTTTAAAAAAATCACACATTGTAGCCTAATACAGCATATATATATACACATACACACAAACACACACATACTGTATGTATTGTGCTGTTATGCCATGCCTCCTACAACCTACCCCTGCACTGGGAGTAAAAAACAAGCAAAGTTTAAAAAATATGTCACACTGTTGTCAGTCTGCCGTGGCACACCTGAGGATCTCTCACGTCACACTGGTTGAAAAACACTGCCTTAGACTACTGATTTAGCCCTAGTGTTTTGGGTGGTGTCACTTATATGTTAAAGGGACAGTAAACCCAAAATGTTTCTCTCATTCAGGTAAAGAATACAATTTTAAACAACATTCCAATTTACTTTTATTATCTAATGTTTCATTTTTTAGATATCCTTTGAAGAAAAAGCAATGCATATGGGTGAGCCAATCACACGAGGCATCTATGTGCAGCCACTGAGCCTATCTAGATATGCTTTTCAGCAAAGAATATTAAGAGAATGAAACAAATTAGATAGTAGAAATAAATTAGAAAGTTGTTTAAAATGTCATGCTCTTTTTAAATCATGGAAGAAGAAAAAAAAAATTGGGGTTTCATGTCCCTTTACGTTTATTTGCAAGGTGCACACTCATGTAACTAAGAGCTTATCACATAAATGAGCTTTCACATTCATATGATACATTTCAGAGCTTTAAATATATGTGCAATACAGTAAGTATGCATAACCCGTATATATACATATATATACATACACACACACACGAGTAAAAGCTATTGCATCTTCAGAATAAAGCATGGTTTGCTTCTGGTTTCACTTTCGGGGTGTAATGAGATCTGGATTTCAGTAAGAAGCTTGTAGTAAAGACTTTATACGCAAGAAATTGCATAGCACTTTAACCCCTACTAAATGAATGTTGTTTGCGTATATCTTTAAATAAAGTCTAGCAATAAAAAAAAAAAAAAAAAAGTACTGAAATTCGCGTAAAGGAGTGAACTGGCGAAACTATTCCCTGTAAAGCTAAACTATTTGCAGTTTGGGGATTATTTAATGATCTTAAAATACTTAAGTCTGAAAATCCTCAATAATCTTTTAACCCTTTTGCTCAACAGAGGCTTCAATGCATTGTTATGCAATATACTCTGGTAACCAATGCGTTAATTACGTTGAAGGGAAAAAAAAAAAGTATTCTACGAGTTAGAGTTAATTTCTTAAGTGTATTATCACAATAAAACCAAAAAAAAATGTCAAAATTCCCTTATAGCAAATCCTTAGAAAGAAGCTGATTTATAGTTTATGTTTGCCAATATAATTTGTTGAGAAAAAACAAAGCAATTACCCATCTTTTCTCACAGTTGACCCTTTGAGATCCCAAGTAACATCCATCTGATGCTAATTTATACAACTGGTTGAACATCTTTTAAAAGAATGACACAACTGTACAGTATTCACTCTAAGATCATAACATGTAACTCAGGGGTTGTAAATATTGGCATACTTAACAAAAGGGGCACACACAATAACACATTGACATGTGGCATGCAATTCTGCTTTTATGCTACCTCCACACGGTCTAAGAATTTGTTTTGAGGATTAATGTCAATTTAAGCACATATCTTATTTAAAAACAAAACACAAAAATGCTAGTCACCCCTGGCCTAAAGTGTATGTAAAATATGCTTTTAAATATTCAAACTGAAAAATACATGAAAAGTATGACAAGGTGCTGGACTGGAAAGGGCTCAAAACAGTAATAATAACAAAACAAAACAGATTATATATATATATATATATATATATATATATATATATATATATATATATATATATATATATATATATATATATATATATATATAAACATGAATATAACAATTTCAAAATTAAATTGCAGCCATTAATAATGAAGTGTTTAAAAAGGTGCAAACATTTGCGTAAGTTTGACAAAATTGTCTTGATTAGAAAATGTAGCTAAATCAATTCTACGAAGTACTAAAACTGGACAACATTCCCACTGGGTTTTACCTTTGCAAAAAAAAAAAACTGGGAAATGTCATCCATTATTTCTAGCATTATTGATCTAAAGCAAGACAGAGCTGTCACTAGTCATATTTACATTGACACGTTCCCTTTAACATTGCTTCATTGAGGATTAAATTAAGTAAACTGCTCTATAATGCAATGGTCAACATGTTTATACCAAGCTTGTCTACCAACAAGAATATAAGTGACCAAAAAAAAAAAAAAAAAATGTAGAATAAAGCCTGATATTTAGGAGTCAGAAATAAATTTCTAAGTGCTATGACACAACGGCTCCTGGGATTTATCAGGTCCTGTAATAAAGTATAATTTAGTTTTTTATTTAAAAGGGACATTAAACACTTTGAGATGGTAAATGATAAATCTTGTATATAAAGTGCAGAACACATATTCCACACAGCCATTGGCTGCACACTCTAGTGACCTATTTATAACTGTCTCTAATTGGCCACAGCATAGAAGGTAACCTAAGTTACAAAATGGCAGTCCCATTGTTTTATAGACATTACAATTTTACATGTATTTTGTCACTATTTAAACAACTAATGAAACTTAAAAAAATACATCTACATTTTATTCTCAGACTAACCTTTTTCTTTGAATGCATCATTCTATCTAGCATTTATTTAGTGTTTAATGTCCCTTTAATGACACAAAAAAAGTAAAACAAATGCATAGTAACAGAGAAATTTAATTATTGGGAAGAAAGCTTTTTTGTAGAATATATATATATATATATATATAGTGGCTTTAAATATAAAAAATAAAAAAGCAAATAGCCTTTCCCTGTAAATGTACTGGTCTCTGAAGTGGAAGAATCTTGTTTAAGATATGAAGCAACCATTCATCTTAATGCCAAAGGGGCTTGTTAGCTGCAAAAAACACTGTTGGGTTTCTCAGGGAAACTGAATTCCTAAGAAAGCATCTTGGTTCTTCTTGAAATCTGTAGGGGGCCATCTGCTATATATAACTTCTAATGATGATGGGTATCAAAGTATACCCTTTGCTCCACTAGGTATTTTATCTAAGATACCATTTGGAAGACAGCAGCTAAAAAAAAAAAGAAATCCCACCAGAATGTATAAAAAGAGAAAATTCTCTACTGTGTAGCTGAAAATCTGAAAAATATTACAGTTATATAATTATAAAATAATCACATGGCTGTATGCAACTGAAGCTGATAAAATTAACATTATTGCATTTTTCTGACAGTGTAACACACAAGTAATAAAATGCTACACAACTAACGCTACCCATTTTGGGTAAACATCAAAAAATATTCTTATAGTTAAGAAAATAAAAAATATCTATTTTTTTTTTTTTTTTTTTAACTAAAAATATTTTGAGAAAGAAAAAAAAATGACTAAACTTTTTGAGTGTTAACAGGTTAATCTCCCCTCTCATATTCTTACTGAAGCTCAACAGTAATTCTGTTTTATTTATCATAGCTTCCTGTCCTGAATTCTTTTCAAGGGATGCAGTCTAATTATATATTTCCTATTTCCATATTCTGTACATTTACATTGTATACACTATATGCTGGAAAAACAGTCTTACTGATCATGGGAAAATAATTTATTTTTAGAATTATTTAGGCTTCCCATTTTTTTGTGGTTTGTATATAATACGCAATTTTGTAATTCGGAAAGTGCAATTTTCTTAACCTTTGTTAACATTAATGGAATGCGAAAAAAGCCCATCAATATTAAAAAGGGACACGAAACCCAATTTTCTTTCTTTCCTAATTCAGATAGATCATACAATTTTAAACAACTTTGCAATTTACTTCTATTTTCTAATTTGCTTTGTTCTCTTGGTATCTTTTGCTGGAAAGAATAACTAGGCATAAGTAGCTAGCTGCTGATTGGTGGCTGCTCATAAATGCCTGTTGTCATTGGTTTACAGATATGTTCAACAAGTCCCCAGTAGTAAACTGCTATGAAGGATACCAAAAAAATGAAACATAATTGATAATAGACGTCATTTGGAAAAAATGTTTAAAGTTGTTTTATGTTCCTTAAATGTACACACACCTATTGCAAAGGATTCTTACAAAAATACTATACTGATATTTAATACTATACATGTGTCATAAGAATACCATAGTATAGGCATGTGCAACTTCTTTCATTTCAGGAGTAGAATTTATTCCCACTTGCAGAGAAAAACCATGTAGGTTGGATATGAGGAAAATTAAATAAATGAAGTGTCAGATAAATAGGAGCTGAGTGGTGCCACTGGGGCCCTAAATTGATAATCACCAGTGGTATAAATGGCAAGCAACACATTTCACAGAATACAGAAATAACTATTATTAAGGATTGTTGGTCTAACACATTACACAATCTGCTCCCAACAACTGTGTACAAGATTGCACTGTATTCATTTATGTAACATACAGATTAGGCACATTTATGTGTTTCAAAATATTCCTGTCCTTACCAGATCTACAATTGGGTTTATTCTACATAACTAAATGGTAAAAACCCTTTCAATTTTTAAATGTAACACAATTAGTAACATAGATTAAGATCTGTTACATTTACAAATGGAATATCTAGTCCTAAGTATATACACTTGTATGAGTAATACAAAAAGGAAGTGTAATATCCAGCCCAGCCCGTGTATATGTAACAAAATAGTACATGCAGTAACAAGATATAAACTCTGTAGCATATGTACGTTTCAGAGTTCAACAATGTGCAGAAATCATTTACTCTCACAGGCTGCTTTCCCACTTCCTTTACTCGCTGCTATGTGCAACACCCCATTCACTAGCAGTAATAACAAGAAGCCACTTTTCCTGCTACATAATAAAAACAGCCTGCAAAGTTCCATCCAAGCAGATTATTATAAACCATAAATCCATCTCAAACTGAGCAATATGCTGCAGTACAGTTTGGCAAACAAATCCTTAAACTAGGGCTATACATAACCCGGGAGTCAGAAAACCATTTGCTAGGATTTTATTTCTGGTTTCTACCATTTGGGAGCATTCTTCAGATATCTAAATATGCACGGCTCCTTTTTGGTTACAGCTCGCTCCTAAACGTCCCCGAGATCCAATCAAACAATGTTGCAATAAGTAGTATGCACAAAAATACACACACGATATTATTGCAGCCCTTTTTTTATTGGGCAGCAAAACGGTTAAGAAATGTTACAACTATTGTGCTCTAACGCCAGAAATAAAGATAACTAATATTAATAAGTGTAGTTACCAGATTCCAGCAGGAAGATCTTTAACAGTCCATCCTCCAGAAAACTGTGAGAAGCTGCAACAGTCAGAGCACAGAGACAGTGGGTCCTCCACCATACAGCAGATGCGCAAGCCTTTGGGCTGTGCGGCTTGCACCACTAGTTCTGCCCCCAGTGACGTCAAGATTGCTGTCACATGGCCACATGAAAGCCAAGAGAGCACTGGTTGTCGTAGCAACTACAGTACTGCTCTGAAATTATTTCAATAGGTCATCCGTCTTACTCTGTGCACACTTGATTCATTATAGGCTACCTTTCAGCCCAAACATTCGTTCTCATTTACATTTTCAGAATGAGGGTTTTGTGTCAGCCTCCCTAGGCTGTTGGTGTGTAGGGCAGGATAAGATTCAAAAATCCCCAACAAATCCAGCCTCAGTTAAAGCAGCCTTCAGCAGCAAAGCCCGCCCTGATCTAGTCACTGCCTCTCTGGTTATTTAAGGTGGATTAACATATTTGTTCTAGAGTTCAACCAGAAGAAATGTTATTTATAGTGAATCATCCGACGTGAAAAACGCCCATTACTAATGTGTAAACTAAAGAAAATGATTTATTGTGTCGTTCTTAAACCTTAGAGCCAATTGGAATTCCGATGTTTTGTCAGTAGCAAACCAATGTATTACATCTGATTTTTATTTTTTTCAAACAAACATGAAACAAGACCCTAAGAAAATATAAACGGGCTTCAAGTTTAAGCCAGCTGTGGATATGTTCCTATAGTTTTTACTTATGAATGATATATATGTTATGGTGAAGTAAGAAATCCGGGTAATCCTAGGATTATGCGGGTAAAAGGGGCATTACCCGAGTGGCTGTGGGTAAAGCCCGATCATGTAATGTATTTTTTTTTGCCTCTGCCTAGGGGGTTAGGGGGCGCCTCGCCGATACTCTGGCATCCACCCAAGTGAGCCTTGGGGAATGAATTTTACAAGGGTGGCTGTGCCCCCCTTAAACCCCCCAGGCATAGTTAAAAAATATAGTGAATATGGGTGAATACAGTGTATTATATATATATATATATATATATATATATATATATATATATATATATATATATATGTTATATATATATATATGTTTGATGCAGTGACTCCACACTCTGAGAGGATTTTTGATCTTACATCGGTTTTACCCACAGTCTTGGGTTATGTCCGTTTTACCCGGGTAATTCTAGGATTACCCAATATCTGACTTTACCAGCAACATATATATATATATAATTGAATTTCATTTTCTACTGTGTTTTGCATATGCAGACATCCCAACCTGCAAAAACTCATTTCAGGGAGGTGGCTTCACCCACTACTGCGCCGCCTCCCCCCACCACCCTCCCAGTTATATATTGGACACCTTGAAACCCTAAATAGGATAGAGACTTATCAATAAAGTAGCTTCCCACTAAAGTCACATTTAAAAAAAAAGTATCTTTATTGCACAACCACACACAACAAACCCATTTTCCAGTGACCGTACGCTTGTTGAATGCTTAAATATTTTAGAATACAAAGTTTAATTACGTGCAGTAAATAAGGTAGTATTTGTGTTTTATTTTATTAGAATAAGTGTGGGCTTTTTGGTTACTGATGCATGCTTTGAGGGTTCTATAACGTCCCAAAGCATTCCTTAAAGAAACACTTTTCTGGATTTGGGCCACATTGGATCATGGTACTTGGAGTTTCAGGGAGATTGCTTTCCATTTGCTGGCATCAGGGAGCCGCTATTGCAATCAGCGAGACTCCCTGAACTTCAGGGAGAGTTGTGATGTCTGCATATGTTTATAATAAACTTTAAAGTTTTTAGGACTTTGAAAGTATTTTTATTAAATATTTTCTGATACACTTGTAGAGATTTAGGGCCAGAACACAAGCAAAGTGCTAATTAACGCTGTGTTGTTAATTGCACTAGAAGTAAGATTTTTGCGCTCATCGGGTTGCGATTGTATTAAGAGTTGAAAGTAAACTGTTTTTGCTCGCTCGCTAACCTGACAAGCGAAAAAAGCCGAACTTACAATATCATGTGTGCGCTCACATATTCCCCCCAGAGAAGTCAATGGAGAAAAAAAAGTGGAAAAAAAGCCTAACACCCAACTCTCGAGCAAACCCAATCAAATATTCTTATGTGTGCTAATCAACACGAACATATGAATATTTCACATTCCAATGTTCTCCACATAGAAGAAAATGCTCTATTTATTCATAAATAAAATATTACTGCATATATTTGATGTTTTTGGTGCAATATATATTTATACCTATCTATCTATCTATCTATCTATCTATCTATCTATCTATCTATCTATATATATATGTAATTAGAAAAGAAGCAGCAACCCAGCTATACCCTTATCCAGCACTCGCTCATTAAACAAATATGAAAATACTGTGAGGCCAAGTCCAAAAAACCAGTAGCAGAGACTGAAATACAGTTAATCAACATCCTTTAATAACCTTGTTGTATAGTAACATAAAGATTAGAGGCACTGAATACAAACAAACTTGAATAAGTGGTGTATACCTGACGTAACAAGGCATCACAAGCCTGAGGAAGCCCAATCAGAACCTGTGTTTGGGTGAAACACGTGTTGCTGTTCTGTAGCCACGCCCACTGGAGCTCCGTGAGCGTGGAAGTATTTAGACGCGCTGTTTGGCTTCACGGTTAGGCAGAACGGATGAGTCGAGAGGGTGAACACACTGGTAATTTCCTGAAGGGGATTTTGGCTGAGAACTCGGGATTGTGGTGGCAGTGAGACGTCACTCCCGCAAGTAAGGTACCTGACAGCTACCCTCAGCATAACCTGAATAGCCCTCCATAACGACTCGCATGTACTAACTGACTTAACATAAGACCTACCGTTTAGCCACTAGCGTCCGGTGCATACCGACCTGACTCAATACAATCCTGTATGTGGTGACATCACTACCAATCACTTTGGAAACTACTTTTGATAACGACGCTGAGCGCTGGGGACTGGTTCACTGACCTGCATATCAACCCAGGAACTGCCTTAACCCTTTGCAAAAGACTTTAAGGCTTATAACTGCTATGGCCTAACCCCGCTTGCTTGTGCACAGAATCGACTAACACGCTTTGGTAGCTACCCTAGCTGGACTTTATTGACATTTTCCTTTTACAGGTTTTTTTCTTGGTCCATTGTCCTCAGTTGAGGAAGGTATACACCACTTATTCAAGTTTGTTTGTATTCAGTGCCTTTAATCTTTATGTTACTGTACAACAAGGTTATTAAAGGATGTTGATTAACTGTATTTCAGTCTCTGCTACTGTTTTTTTGGACTTGGCCTCACAGTATTTTCATATTAGCTTAATGAGCGAGTGCTGGATAAGGGTATAGCTGGGTTGCTGCTTCTTTTCTAATTACATTTCAATTGTTCTTACCCCCGTGCACCGGATAAAATTGACATTTTGGTTTTATCTGCGCTCAGCAATTAATTAGATCCTGTCCAAGCTGGTATAACTCTATCTCATATATATATATATATATATATATATATACACATGATTATATATAGGTATAGATATATAGAGATACAGTATATATAAGAATATCTATTTAGAAATACTATGTGCAGAACATTGGAATGTGAAATATTTATACTAAATATATAGTTAAAACCTTTATTAAATATGAATATTGCATAAATATGCTTTTACATATTTTTATCTACTTGGGCTCTAATGCATATACCTTTATATGTCTATATATGTGTACATATATATTTATGTGTTTATACTGTATGTTTATATAATTCTGTAAATACATATCTACACATATAAATACATAAATACACCAGCGGTAAACCCCTTATCTCTAGCGCACAAATGTCTGTGCTCCACTCATAATAAGGCCCTTAATGGGGCATAATATTGTTAAAATGTTCTAAAATTCTGCCTAAGACCCCAATATTTAAAACATCATCAGCCCAACAAGAAATTGCCTGTTTGGGTTCACCAGGCTTGCAGTCCATCAGTCTGTTGATACTGTATATTTTAAAAAGGTGAACTGAACCTCGTTGTGCTGATGATTGGCGATCTGTTTCCCATAGGCTATAATGGTAATCACAACTTCAGCAAAAGTCCGCCGACATCGTCCCTGAGCTGTGGTGGCAAGAAGGTGGGCTGTCTTTAAAGTGTGTTTACACAAAATAGACTTGAGTTTGTGAAAACAGCAAATGTTTTCTTGCTAGTAACATCAAATTATGCACATGTAAATTCATTTTCACTGTTTATTCACTAGGGCCTAGATTTGGAGTTTGGCGTTAGCCGTGAAAACCAGCGTTAGAGGCTCCTAACGCTGGTTTTAGGCTACCTCCGGTATTTGGAGTCACTCAAAAAAGGGTCTAACGCTCACTTTTCAGCCGCGACTTTTCCATACCGCAAATCCCCTTATGTAAATTGCGTATCCTATCTTTTCAATGGGATCTTTCTAACTCCGGTATTTAGAGTCGTTTCTGAAGTGAGCGTTAGACATCTAACGACAAAACTCCAGCCGCAGGAAAAAAGTCAGTAGTTAAGAGCTTTCTGGGCTAACGCCGGTTTATAAAGCTCTTAACTACTGTGCTCTAAAGTACACTAACACCCATAAACT
This sequence comes from Bombina bombina, assembly GCF_027579735.1. Lineage (NCBI taxonomy): Eukaryota > Metazoa > Chordata > Amphibia > Anura > Bombinatoridae > Bombina > Bombina bombina. The sequence continues at coordinate 1,011,075,417 of NC_069503.1, forward strand.
ACCTATGTACCCCTAAACCGAGGCCCCCCCACATCGCCGACACTTGAATAAATTTTTTTAACCCCTAATCTTCCGACCGCCACCTACGTTATCCTTATGTACCCCTAATCTGCTGCCCCTAACACCACCGACCCCTGTATTATATTTATTAACCCCTAATCTGCCCCCCACAATGTCGCCTCCACCTACCTACACTTATTAACCCCTAATCTGCCGACCGCAAAGCGCCGCCACCTACGTTATCCTTATGTACCCCTAATCTGCTGCCCCTAACACCGCCGACCCCTATATTATATTTATTAACCCCTAATCTGCCCCCCACAACGTCGCAGCCAGCTACCTACAATAATTAACCCCTAATCTGCCGACCGCAAAGCGCCGCCACCTACTTTATCCTTATGTACCCCTAATCTGCTGCCCCTAACACCGACGACCCCTGTATTATATTTATTAACCCCTAATCTGCCCCCCACAACGTCGCCTCCACCTGCCTACACTTATTAACCCCTAATCTGGCGACCGGAGCTCACCGCTATTCTCACCTAAAGCTAAGTCTAACCCTAACACTAACACCCCCCTAAGTTAAATATAATTTACATCTAACGAAATTAATTAACTCTTATTAAATAAATTATTCCTATTTAAAGATAAATACTTACCTGGAAAATAAATCCTAATATAGCTACAATATAAATTATAATTATATTATAGCTATTTTAGGATTAATATTTATTTTACAGGTAACTTTGTATTTATTTTAACCAGGTACAATAGCTATTAAATAGTTAAGAACTATTTAATAGCTAAAATAGTTAAAATAATTACAAAATTACCTGTAAAATAAATCCTAACCTAAGTTACAATTAAACCTAACAGTACACTATCAATAAATTAATTAAATAAACTACCTACAATTACCTACAATTAACCTAACACTACACTATCAATAAATTAATTAAATAAACTACCTACAATTACCTACAATTAACCTAACACTACACTATCAATAAATTAATTAAATACAATTCCTACAAATAAATACAATTAAATAAACTAGCTAAAGTACAAAAAATAAAAATGAACTAAGTTACAAAAAATAAAAAAAATATTTACAAACATGAGAAAAATATTACAACAATTTTAAACTAATTACACCTACTCTAAGCCCCCTAATAAAATAACAAAGCCCCCCAAAATAAAAAAAATGCCCTACCCTATTCTAAATTACAAAAGTTCAAAGCTCTTTTACCTTACCAGCCCTGAACAGGGCCCTTTGCGGGGCATGCCCCAAAGAATTCAGCTCTTTTGCCTGTAAAAAAAACCATACAATACCCCCCCCCCAACATTACAACCCACCACCCACATACCCCTAATCTAACCCAAACCCTTCTTAAATAAACCTAACACTAAGCCCCTGAAGATCTTCCTACCTTATCTTCACCCTGCCAGGTTCACCGATCCGTCCTGAAGAGCTCCTCCGATGTCCTGATCCAAGCCCAAGCGGGGGGCTGAAGAGGTCCATGATCCGGCTGAAGTCTTCATCCAACCGGGAGCTGAAGAGGTCCATGATCCGGATGAAGTCTTCATCCAAGCGGGAGCTGAAGAGGTCCATGATCCGGATGAAGTCTTCTATCAACAGCATCTTCAATCTTCTTTCTTCCGGATCCATCTTGCAGACCTCCGACGCGGAACATCCTCTTCTCCCGACGCCTACTAGCCGAATGACGGTTCCTTTAAGGGACGTCATCCAAGATGGCGTCCCTCGAATTCCGATTGGCTGATAGGATTCTATCAGCCAATCGGAATTAAGGTAGGAATATTCTGATTGGCTGATGGAATCAGCCAATCAGAATCAAGTTCAATCCGATTGGCTGATCCAATCAGCCAATCAGATTGAGCTCGCATTCTATTGGCTGATCGGAACAGCCAATAGAATGCAAGCTCAATCTGATTGGCTGATTGGATCAGCCAATCGGATTGAACTTGATTCTGATTGGCTGATTCCATCAGCCAATCAGAATATTCCTACCTTAATTCCGATTGGCTGATAGAATCCTATCAGCCAATCGGAATTCGAGGGACGCCATCTTGGATGACGTCCCTTAATGGAACCGTCATTCGGCTAGTAGGCGTCGGGAGAAGAGGATGTTTCGCGTCGGAGGTCTGCAAGATGGATCCGGAAGAAAGAAGATTGAAGATGCCGTTGATAGAAGACTTCATCCGGATCATGGACCTCTTCAGCTCCCGCTTGGATGAAGACTTCATCCGGATCATGGACCTCTTCAGCTCCCGCTTGGATGAAGACTTCAGCCGGATCATGGACCTCTTCAGCCCCCCGCTTGGGCTTGGATCAGGACATCGGAGGAGCTCTTCAGGACGGATCGGTGAACCTGGCAGGGTGAAGATAAGGTAGGAAGATCTTCAGGGGCTTAGTGTTAGGTTTATTTAAGGGGGGTTTGGGTTAGATTAGGGGTATGTGGGTGGTGGGTTGTAATGTTGGGGGGGTATTGTATGGTTTTTTTTTACAGGCAAAAGAGCTGAATTCTTTGGGGCATGCCCCGCAAAGGGCCCTGTTCAGGGCTGGTAAGGTAAAAGAGCTTTGAACTTTTTTAATTTAGAATAGGGTAGGGCATTTTTTTATTTTGGGGGGCTTTGTTATTTTATTAGGGGGCTTAGAGTAGGTGTAATTAGTTTAAAATTGTTGTAATATTTTTCTTATGTTTGTAAATATTTTTTTATTTTTTGTAACTTAGTTCTTTTTTATTTTTTGTACTTTAGCTAGTTTATTTAATTGTATTTATTTGTAGGAATTGTATTTAATTAATTTATTGATAGTGCAGTGTTAGGTTAATTGTAGGTAATTGTAGGTAGTTTATTTAATTAATTTATTGATAGTGTAGTGTTAGGTTTAATTGTAACTTAGGTTAGGATTTATTTTATAGGTACATTTGTAATTATTTTAACTATTTTAGCTATTAAATAGTTCTTAACTATTTAATAGCTATTGTACCTGGTTAAAATAAATACAAAGTTACCTGTAAAATAAATATAAATCCTAAAATAGCTATAATATAATTATAATTTATATTGTAGCTATATTAGGATTTATTTTACAGGTAAGTATTTATCTTTAAATAGGAATAATTTATTTAATAAGAGTTAATTAATTTTGTTAGATGTAAATTATATTTAAGTTAGGGGGGTGTTAGTGTTAGGGTTAGACTTAACTTTAGGGGTTAATACATTTATTAGAGTAGCGGTGAGCTCCAGTCGGCAGATTAGGGGTTAATGTTTGAAGTTAGGTGTCGGCGATGTTAGGGAGGGCAGATTAGGGGTTAATACTATTTATTATAGGGTTAGTGAGGCGGATTAGGGGTTAATAACTTTATTATAGTAGCGCTCAGGTCCGGTCGGCAGATTAGGGGTTAATAAGTGTAGGCAGGTGGAGGCGACATTGTGGGGGGCAGATTAGGGGTTAATAAATATAATATAGGGGTCGGCGATGTTAGGGCAGCAGATTAGGGGTACATAGGGATAATGTAAGTAGCGGCGGTTTACGGAGAGGCAGATTAGGGGTTAATAATAATATGCAGGGGTCAGCGATAGCGGGGGCGGCAGATTAGGGGTTAATAAGTGTAAGGCTAGGTTAGAGTGTTAGGTGCAGACGTAGGAAGTGTTTCCGCATAGCAAACAATGGGGCTGCGTTAAGAGCTGAACGCGGCTTTTTTGCAGGTGTTTTTTTTCAGCTCAAACAGCCCCATTGTTTCCTATGGGAGAATCGTGCACGAGCACGTTTTTGAGGCTGGCCGCTTGCGTAAGCAACTCTGGTATTGAGAGTTGAAGCTGCGTTAAAAATGCTCTACGCTCCTTTTTTGGAGCCTAACGCAGCCTTTATGTGGACTCTCAATACCAGAGTTATTTTTATGGTGCGGACAGAAAAAAGCCGGCGTTAGTTTTTCGGGTCGTTACCGACAAAACTCCAAATCTAGCCGTAGATTTGTTGCACTGGGAAATATCGCCACTGAAAAGCAGGCAAGACTGATATGTCTGAAAAGGAATAGCTAAGATGGAGGACAGTGCTTAGAATTTTAGAAACCCACAACGATATTTCCCTATTAAGGTTACTCCCATGGAATGCCCTTAAAACTCCAACGGAACACATATATATTCGTCATCGTCATGTCTGCGATCTACTTTGTTAATAAAACAAAAAAAAAACCTTCCTATTAAAACTATAGGAGCTAGGGGATTGTATAGTATAATGTTAGAATATGTATGTAAACTGTAAGCGTGATTGTACTGATCTTCTATTATGTCCTATTTTAAGATTGCTAATGCGTGTTCTCAATATTCATATTTACTTTATATTGAGAATGTGTGATTGTGATTGCAATATTCATTTTTCAAAATATTGCAATCGTGTTTTACTTATAATATTGCGATCACACTGTAGCAAATGTGTTATCTATCTATCTATCTATCTATCTATCTATCTATCTAGATATATTGTTCACCAAAAATCATCCGGCTTCTAAACTTGGATTCTTGCTTTATCAAATAAAGATACCAAGAGAATGAAGAAAATGTGATAATAGGATGCTGGTGAAGGGGAAGCTTTCCCTGAAAACGTTCCATTAAATTTGTGAATTTACGTTAATTGAAGTCCTGTGAGTGAATTTGTTTTGCGGAATATTTACTATATTTATGCACCCAGGCGGATGACCTTTGGAGGATAACACTGTAGTTTGAACTCTGGATACTGCTTTGGATATACCGACAGTATCAGAGAAGCATTGCTACCCACTGTATGATAAATGTCAGCCTTTTTGAATATTTCACCAGCTTTCTCAACATCGTGATGGATCCCTTTTTAATATCTCAATGGCTTGTGCGCTTTTGATCATTAGGACCTCAGTCACTGCTGCAACCCCATATTGGGCTCTATTTATCTATCAGGGGCGGACAGGTGGGTACATATTCGCCCCTGTCTGTCCGAGCTCTCGCTGCCTGAATTTAATCCTCTTGTGAGAACCTGCAGTTGAAGGGAGGTGAAGGGCTTGATAAATCAAGACCAATAAATTGCTACAAACATTTCTGTCAACTCACAGAATCATGATTACACTCATGCCAATGACTGATATGCTTTGTCTCTCCTCACTGAGATTTATACCTCATGGAAAAAAATAAATCTGCCATTTAAAGAGGATGTATATGCAAATGATCCTGTAAACTATTCTGTAACTAACTTGTTGTAAGCCTTTGGATCTATCATTCAGATCAGAAGGCATCAGGACCTACTACACATGATCAGTAAGGAACCTTAAATCATGTTTTAAAAAGGACATGAAACACATTTTTCTGTCTTGATTCAAATAGAAAATACATTTTTTAAATAATTTCAAATTTACTGCTGTGATCATTTTCCTTTATTTACGTCATATACTTTGTTGAAAGAGCAGCAATGTCCTACTGTCTGGTAGATAGTTGAACACATCATGTGAGACAATGACAAGCAGTGCATTGTTGCATTATTGCACCTAGATATGTTTTTCAACAAAAGATACCAATAGACTAAGATGAATTAAATAATAGGCATAAATTGGAAAGTTGTTTAAAATTCCTGTCTAAGGGCTAGATTACAAGTGGAGCGCTAATCTATTGCGCTCCCTCAAATGGGCAAATTTGTCCATTTGTGGGTGCACGATAAATAACCAGCCATTACAAGTGACTGGTTATTGATACAGCAAGCTCATGATAGCAATTAGCAGATCTCTGGTTCATTTTGTAAAAGTGCCCCAAATGCCCTCAAAATAAAAACTACTGCACCAGTCAGTTTTTAGGGTTTAAAAGTGGCAGGTGTGGGGTGTTAGAAAAAAAAAAGTGCCTTTACGTTGTGGTCTATGGGAACAGTGTGTTCCCTGTAAATATATATGTATATGCTTATAAACATATATATTTATTGTTAACAAGTGTATATACACATATTAACACATAAATATATATCTATATATTCATATACATATATATTTATTGTTAACAAGTGTATATACACATATTAACACATAAATATATATCTATATACTCATATACATATATATATATTGTTAACAACTGTATATACACATATTAACACATACATATATATCTATATATTCATATACATATATATTTAAAATTGCTGTCCATCACTGCGCGACTTACCCCCTTCTCTGCGCTTATGTTCTGTGCATCAGAACGAGGCTCCCATTGGAGCCTATGGAAGCGTGCTCTCGTGAGAGCAATACTTCCGTGCAATACGAACAGAAGGTTGCATTCGCATTGCACCTAACTCACAATACAAGCGCACATTTGCGTTCGCTGGAATTACTTAGTTGAGCGCAAATATCACTTTTGCAGAAGCTATATTTTCGCTCAATTTATAATCTGGCCCTAAATCAGGAAAGTTGTTATTATTATTATTATTGTGGAGTGTTGGGTACAAAGTAGAGGTAAACAATGAAAAATATTGTGTGGTAAATTACAAATACATTACAATTTAAACAAAACAAGTTAGTAGAGGGGGAGTAGGGCCCTGCTCCGAAGAGCTTACAGTCTATAGGTTGAGAGTGCAGAGATATAAGGTTTAGGGTAGCTTGTCACGTGGGTTGTAGTTTCAGCAGTGTGTCAAGGCAATTCAAGATAATCAGGATGAAAAATAGCTAGAGGAGGGATGGTAAGCTTTTCTAAGAGCAAAGTAAAGTTTCAATTTACTGTACTTTTAGATATTCTTATTATTTATTTGTATAGTACAGCAAGATTATGTAGCATATATTAGTAAAGAACACCCTTTTCTGTATAATGATGATAAAAATCTATGAATATATAGCTAATACACCAAACTCTACAATGATGATAGGCGTGTATGCATTAATATGAAAAACATCACAATATATAATTATGCTGAATAACTCAATATTGATAAAAACACTGTGGTGTACAATCCTTATGCATATTTACATTTTCCCAAAAGTAATAATTCCAGAACAAAGGTTTATGATCTCAACATGAAGAGTAGTATTTTCAGTAGTAATTTGTGAAAGCACTTCTTCACAGAAAGACTGTTTAAAGGCTTCGGGCATCTGCCTTCAAATGCTAACGGAGCACGATCCGTTAATTTAATTAAATTAAAAATACGTATAAGCTGGGTACTGGCAGACAGCTGCCAGTACCTAAGATAGTTGCCACTCCTGGGAGGGGGGAGGGTTAGAGAGCTGTTTGGAAGGGATCATGGAGGTTGGAAGGTTGAGAAGGGATCCCTACACAGCGGCAAAAATAATAATAGTTTTAAAAAAGCACTAAACTGCACACTGCTCTCCGACAAGGGCAAAAGAGCTAAATTTATGGCTATGTGAGTTTTGGTTGATTGTGAGCTTTTGATGGGGTGAGAGACTGGAAGTATTTTTGGAGCTGATTTCATTTCTGAGTAAGTCGATTTTGTCATTGAAGTGGCTGGCAAAATCTTGAGCTGACACAGAAGTTGCATTAGGAGGTGAGGGTGGGCGGAGAAGAAGTGGTTTAAGAGAAGAAGATATTTAAAGATTTTTGCAAAATGCAAGATGGCTGCCACATCATGTGACCAAGGCACCTCTCTTGAGCAATAGCAATTCTAGGTAACAGCAGCAGAGAGCACTGCAAGTTTCAAACTTGTAACATTAGCAGTGGCATAGGAAAATATTTTCAAGCATTTATCAAAATTAGTCACAAAAAGCAATATGGCGGCCAGAGCATGTGACCTATGAGTTCAATGTTGAATGAGATGTAGCAGAGCAATATGTTGTACCAGTATACTTGATTTTAAGAGCTTTGCATTAGCAGTTCAAGAGTTATGGGCAATAAAAAAAACGGCGTAATAATAATAAAAAAATAATAATAATAAGCCTGACAATAACAATAGGTTGTACCAGCATACTTGAATTCAAGAGCTTTGCATAAGCAGTTCAAGAGTTATGAGCAATAGAAAAAGCGGTGGAATAATAATAAAAAAATAATAACAATAAAAAATTAACCTTGACAATAACAATAGGGTTGATAAAAATATATTCATATATATGTAGCTGTATATATCCATACCTATATATAATAATCTATATATCTATCAATCTGTATATATATATAAATATATATATATATATATCCACGAAACAAAGCGCACTCCAAAGGACTTATCATATGAACAATAATCACTTTAATCAGCGTGAACGTTTTTGGGTAAATCAACCCGTCCTCAGACAAACAGTGAATCAAAAAACACTTACCCACCACCAAACATATAACACTTCACAGAAACTTCCAGACACTACGTTCTCCCCAGTAGCCACCCCCCAACATGGGCGTAATCACCCGGGGCAGCGCACGTCCGCATATTGACATTCTGTTATGAAAGCAAATAAACTTACATTAATAAAACAAGCAAAGCAAACTTCTTAAACAATATGACAATGGAGAAAGGAAATGCTTTTTAACTTTCTATCTCTAAAGATAATAGCGTAACAGCGAGTGCATTCCATTGGCTGCATATGTACCTCCGTGGTTACCATGGTAACATATACACAAAACGCCAATTGGCGGAGGAAAAATATATGCTGCCCTTGTTAGCAACCTACAGACTTAGTAGATATCATTACTATTCATAAATTATAAAAATTATGGAAACATTCTATATCCTAGAACAGATTAGCATATATTAATCTCAAAGTATATCAATAAATAGAGAATTAAGTATCACTCACTAGCTCTAGGTGGAATACATATAGTGCTCTTGAAATTGCGAAAATAGAAAACTGTGACTATACAGGGAGTGCAGAATTATTAGGCAAGTTGTATTTTTGAGGATTAATTTTATTATTGAACAACAACCATGTTCTCAATGAACCCAAAAAACTCATTAATATCAAAGCTGAATAGTTTTGGAAGTAGTTTTTAGTTTGTTTTTAGTTATAGCTATTTTAGGGGGATATCTGTGTGTGCAGGTGACTATTACTGTGCATAATTATTAGGCAACTTAACAAAAAACAAATATATACCCATTTCAATTATTTATTTTTACCAGTGAAACCAATATAACATCTCAACATTCACAAATATACATTTCTGACATTCAAAAACAAAACAAAAACAAATCAGTGACCAATATAGCCACCTTTCTTTGCAAGGACACTCAAAGGCCTGCCATCCATGGATTCTGTCAGTGTTTTGATCTGTTCACCATCAACATTGCGTGCAGCAGCAACCACAGCCTCCCAGACACTGTTCAGAGAGGTGTACTGTTTTCCCTCCTTGTAAATCTCACATTTGATGATGGACCACAGGTTCTCAATGGGGTTCAGATCAGGTGAACAAGGAGGCCATGTCATTAGATTTTCTTCTTTTATACCCTTTCTTGCCAGCCACGCTGTGGAGTACTTGGACGCGTGTGATGGAGCATTGTCCTGCATGAAAATCATGTTTTTCTTGAAGGATGCAGACTTCTTCCTGTACCACTGCTTGAAGAAGGTGTCTTCCAGAAACTGGCAGTAGGACTGGGAGTTGAGCTTGACTCCATCCTCAACCCGAAAAGGCCCCACAAGCTCATCTTTGATGATACCAGCCCAAACCAGTACTCCACCTCCACCTTGCTGGCGTCTGAGTCGGACTGGAGCTCTCTGCCCTTTACCAATCCAGCCACAGGCCCATCCATCTGGCCCATCAAGACTCACTCTCATTTCATCAGTCCATAAAACCTTAGAAAAATCAGTCTTGAGCTATTTCTTGGCCCAGTCTTGACGTTTCAGCTTGTGTGTCTTGTTCAGTGGTGGTCGTCTTTCAGCCTTTCTTACCTTGGCCATGTCTCTGAGTATTGCACACCTTGTGCTTTTGGGCACTCCAGTGATGTTGCAGCTCTGAAATATGGCCAAACTGGTGGCAAGTGGCATCTTGGTAGCTGCACGCTTGACTTTTCTCAGTTCATGGGCAGTTATTTTGCGCCTTGGTTTGTCCACACGCTTCTTGCGACCCTGTTGACTATTTTGAATGAAACGCTTGATTTTTCGATGATCACGCTTCAGAAGCTTTGCAATTTTAAGAGTGCTGCATCCCTCTGCAAGATATCTCACTATTTTTGACTTTTCTGACCCTGTTAAGTCCTTCTTTTGACCCATTTTGCCAAAGGAAAGGAAGTTGCCTAATAATTATGCACACCTGATATAGGGTGTTGATGTCATTAGACCACACCCCTTCTCATTACAGAGATGCACATCACCGAATATGCTTAATTGGTAGTAGGCTTTCGAGCCTATACAGCTTGGAGTAAGACAACATGCATAAAGAGGATGATGTGGTCAAAATACTAATTTGCCTAATAATTCTGCACTCCCTGTACATGTAACTAAATCATGTAAATATCATAAACATGATATATTTATTGATATACTTTGAGATAAATATATGCTAATCTGTTCTAGGATATAGAATGTTTCCATAATTTTTCTAATTTATGAATAGTAATGATATCTACTAAGTCTGTCGGTTGCTAACAAGGGCAGCATATGTTTTTCCTCCGCCGATTGGCGTTTTGTGTATATGTTACCATGGTGACCACGGAGGTACATATGCAGCCAATGGGACGCACTCGCTGTTACGCTATTATCTTTAGAGATAGAAAGTTAAAAAGCATTTCCTTTCTCCATTGTCATGTTGTTTAAGAAGTTTGCTTTGCTTGTTTTATTAAAGTAAGTTTATTAGCTTGCATAACAGAATGTCAATATGCGGACGTGCGCTGCCCCGTATGATTACGCCCATGTTGGGGGCCTGGCTACTGATTCACTGTTTGTCTGAGGACGGGTTGATTTACCCAAAAACGTTCACGTTGATTAAAGTGATTATTGTTTATATGATAAGTCCTTTGGAGTGCGCTTTGTTTCGTGGATATTTTGATAAGATTTGCTGCACCCAAGGCTGTTGTGGACTATCGTTCTGGAGTGCACACTGTTTGGAGTTTATATATATATATATATATACATATAGGTATAAATATATATTGTACCAAAATACCATCATATATATGTAGAAATATGTATTTATGAATAATTAGAACATATTCTGTTATGTGCAGAATATTAGAATGTGAAATATTCATAATTACATGTTGGGTTAGCGCAAATAAGAATATGCGATCATGTTTGCATGAGAGTGGGTTTTTTTTCCACTTTTTTTTTCTCCATTGACTTCTATAGGGGAATACGTGAATGCGCACGCAATATTCTAATTTCAGATTTTTGCCCTCGTCGGGTTGCTGCTAGAGCAAAAACAGTTTAATTTCAACGCGTAATATGAGCGCAACCCAACGAGGGCAAAAATCTTACTTCTAGCTCAATAAACGCTTAAGCGGTAGTGTTAATTTGTGCTCCACTCGTAAACCAGCCCTATATGTGGGTTCTATAATTTTGAGGTTTATTCTGGAGAAAGAATTCCAAGCTGACAACTTGTGGTCTCTTGACGTGGTCAACACTGCTGATTTCTGTCTAAAAATACATACACAGCTGAGGAGAAACTAAAGCTGGCTGCTGCACTCTTCTTAAAATAAGTTAATTGTGTTTCTTTTTCTGCTTACCCACACTTTGCTTGAATTAAAAAATCAAACTCTTATTTTTGGCTAGTCTTTTATGCAAACTGAGCCTAATTGATATTAGATATAAGGCTACATTACAAATTGAGTGCAAAATATTGCTTCCGCGAAAGCGATATTTGCGCTCAACTTAATAATACCAAATCATGCAAATGTGCACATTACAAGTGTGGTGCAATTTATTATTATTATCGGTTATTTGTAGAGCGCCAACAGATTCCGCAGCGCGAAGCGACCTCGAGTTCTCATTGCATGGAAGTATTGCGCTCATGAGAGCGCACTTCAATAGGCTCCACGGCATGAGAGCGAGCACAGCGAAGGGGGTAGTAAGTCGTGCAGCGATGACAAATTAACCTTTGTTTGTGAGATTATTTTATTTTTTTAAATGCAAGATCTTAAATGTTTGTTTCACATCTGAACAGTGGACTGAGTAGGGCATGGTGCTTGGATGCTACCTTGGAAAACAATCAATGAAAAATATTGCCAACATTCTGGAATTACTCAAAATCTGCTTCCACTGAAGCCATTCATTGATAGAAAGCAGATTGTACCACTACATAGAAGCCATGCTCTTGGGCATCACAAACAAAATAATTTTGCCAAATGAAGCATGCTGCATAATGTGAAGATGCCACATACGTCCTCTTCCACCGAAGCCATGAACAGCTATTTAATTCAGGACAATTCCACAGAAACTGCATGCCCACAGTTACCATGCTGGATCAACTGCACACAACCCCTACATCTCTCCAATGAATGCCATATGATTACTTAATTGAAGCGCTGCTAACCCTTCAATGGAGTGGAAGAGGTTTTTGTGCACTGATATATCATGCTACTTACTGTTTCTGTAGATAGACATATTCTGTGATTGTGTGGGGCTATTTCTGTAGGTGAGGACTTGTTCCTTTTGTTGTGGTGTCCTCCAGCCTAATGGTGAAAAAGTACTAAAACATTCTTGACAATTCCGCACTATCTACATTGTGGCAGTACTTTTTCACACATCTGTACTAGTTTAATCAAGGTTAAGCATATTGCCTATCCAGATCTGTCCAGGGCACCAGGGCATGTGCTGGATTTGCTGTCCAAAAATTTCAAGCCAAATTCAATAAAAGATCTGTGGGATTTCCTGGAATACTGAATCTTACATTGTCCAGTAAGATTTTCTCATAACACAGGTCTGGCAGTAGTTTTGCTTGATAAATGGAGGTAAATTCCATTTTCATCTAAATCATGACAGAAGGTGAGTTGCTGCATTCATTAATGCAAAATGTGGGACAAGTTTGTATTGATTTTTGGCCAATAAATGCTGTTGATTCCATTTAAGCTAGATATCTCAATATTTTAAACCACCTAGTGTATTTATACTTCTTGTACTAGCAGGATGGATTATTAAAACCTATCCAGTTCTAGTTTCATAACATACACAATTTTCAATTATGCTGACAATGGTTAATATAGATTGACAAAGAATCAGTTTGATAGTATCAAATTCCTACAATACCTACATGATACTATGGGATTAAGTAATTTGAGGATCCTTAATTAATTAACAAAACATACACTCAATTAGTGCAGTGTAATATATAATTACAATATATAATTATGCTATGTTACAAAACATTTAAATTATCTTTTAAATCTCAGCACTTACAAATGATATCATTGTAATGTGATTCATAGCTGCTATATGATGATCAGCTTGGATTCTGTATGCAGCAAGATGGTAATACTGTTTGGATTATGTTTCATAGTTTTGTAACCTAGTGTAATTATATATTAAGTACACTTAACATGGTGCTAGTTGAGTGTCTGTTATGTTAATTAATCAGGATTTTCAAATACTTAGTCCATTAAGTTTATTTGTTTTTTTATTATAAAATTAGAATTTCTGAGATGGAGAGTTTATTTAATTTGTATCTTTTTTAATGTTTAAGTTGGAACTTAAAGGGCCATTGTCAACTTTTTCTTTGTTCCATCTAAAAATAGTGCATTTAAACGTTGTTGTTTTTTTTAAAAAATTTTTTTAATTTATGCTTTTTTTCCTTAAAAAAATTGTTTTCTTGCCATACTTGAAGTGGTAGTTGTCCTGATCATCAGACAGTGAATAATAGGACTCCAACACCAACTCCATTACTGCAGTATTAGTTTCAATTTAAACTTACAGCTTTTACTTTACTATTTTTTTTTAACGACCAAAATATGTTTGACATGTGCATATGCTTCACTTTCATGTATGTGAAGAATTTTTAACCCCTTAACGACCAGTGCCGTACAGGGTACAACACTGGTCGTTTAGCCCTTAAGGTCCTGGGCTCTTTCTGCTGCGATCTCGTGCTTTAGCACCGAGATTACACTATTTCTGCATGCCCTATGTATGGGGCAGTACAGAAATAGTAGTTCAGGATATTACCGATGCAGAGAGAGAAACTCTGTGTCCCTCTCTGCATCGGGTTATGGTGGTGCCGATCCTTGGTGGTGTGGGAGGGTAAGGAGGGAGGCTGGTGTGCGGCCTATTGCTAAAGGGGGGCAGGAGCAGGTGGGAACGGGCAAGACCACTCAAGACCGCTACTCTGCAATAAAGAGTTTAATGGTGAGGGATCCACTACACTACAGAAAATGTTATAGGCGGGGATGGAGGTGCCCTACTAAGCGCTCCACTTGTAATCTAGGCCTAAATTAGTTGTAAAAGAATTCGCCTGTTTATTCACTGACAATTTACTGGAATACAGTTTCAACAGAAACAAAACAAAATAAATCCTTGCTTAATAGTGCTTACTAAACAGATTAAAGCAGTCCTGACTAAAGTTGTATGGCTTTTCCACACAACTGCATAACGCAAACAATATCAAAACTTACAGGCCTAGAACCTTTAGACATCAGTCAACATCAGCACAATTTCTGTCTCTCTTACACAGGTTCTAACTAGCACCCCAGCACACACTATGTGCATTTGTCTTCAATATTCTGTTTATCATTCTTTGGAATGTGGCAGGTGCACCATGCAAGACAAAGGGTAAGACTGTGTATTGAAATAGGCCATCAGGTGTAGAAAATGCAGTCCGTGGTGAGATCAATTGTAGAGAGGTATCAGGTTTTCCCTAGTCCCTCTACCAACTCATCAATTCTAGGCATTGGATACGCATCAGATTGTGAAATTAAATTCAATTTACTATAATCATTACAAAATCTGATTGTTCCATCAGGCTTTGGCACAAGTACAATCAGACTGCCCAGTCACTTTGAGATTCCCCTATTATACTCAAATCCAACATCTTTTTCAGATCAGTGGAAAACACCTATCTATTTATTCTTAGAAACTCCTTTACCTCTCACTTCTGATGTACAGACAAGGTTTCTCAACTATTAACTTCAGGATCACTTCTATCCTCAACAGCATAAGCTGTTACTTCTGTAGTAATAAGGACCTCCCTTTCTTTCTATGGCTTACTTTGTAATTCACTTAACCTGTCCTCTCAATTACTTCATAGGGCCGTTGCCAGGTTGCCAATAATTTGTTTTCTACAGTGAGAACCAAAACTTAAACTCTCCTGGCTGAAACACATGAACCCTAGCATTCTTATGGTAGATTTTCTTTTTGATCTTATTGGGCCTTTGCAATGTGTTCCTTCTTCTGCATCTAATAAATATCCTCAATTACACTAAGATGTTGGGTACCCTCCTGTTCCCATGTCTCCTTAGCTATGTCCTATATACCTGGGATGTCTACCATACAATAACTCAAAGGGTGAAAACCCAGTAGATGCTTAGGGCACTTCTCTAACTGCAAAAAATAAATAAATCCCAATTCTTCCCATCTTTGTCAACTACTTTCCATAACATAGCTTTTAAGGTTTTATTGAACCTTTCAACTAAACCATCAGTTTGTGGATGGTACACTGAAGTTTTTAACTGCTTAATGTTAAGGAGTTTACATAATTATCTTGTAACCCATGGCATATATGTAGTATTTTAATCAGTCAGGATCTCCTTGGCTATCCCAACCCGGCTAAACATAAGCATTAATTCTTTAGCAATGTATTTTGCAGAGATTCTTCATGTGTATTGCCAATGGGTAATGGGTAGCATAGTCTAGTATTAACAAAATGTACTAATACCCCTTAGTGGACTTTACAAGTGACTCCACAAAATCCATTGAAATATATTCAAATGGAACGTCTATAACAGGTAAGGACACTAAGGGATTGAGGTTAGCAGTAAATGGAGCAGTGATCTGACATTCAGGGCACGAACAACTGTAATTTGTTATTTCCGCAAAAATACCAGGCCAATAAAACTTTCTGAGAATTCTCTCTCTCTTGTCTTTTACGCTCTTAGGTGGCCCCCACGAATATGGCTATGGGCAAGTTTTAACACAGTGTCCTGAAAAGATTGTGGTACAAACAATTTGTTTGTAACTTCTGCTCCTTTCTTTTCAAGACAATACAGTAAATCATTTCCTACTTTAAAAAAGGATAGGTAAGAAGGTTTTCTGGATTAACCTGTGGACCATTTTTTACCAAGATATTATCTCTGGCCACTGCCAAAGTTTGATCAGACCATTGTGCATCTTTAAAGTTCTCTGGGTTGGATTCTAAATCAATTAGGCCTATATTTCGTTCTGCACTATTAGCTGGTCCTTTCTCTGTTTGTTCTGGTTTATTACCAAGCTAGTGTTTTCATATGGGTTAACTGCTTGTTTACAATCACATCATTATTATCTACTTAATCAATCAAAATATCAGAAAATGGAGATTCATTAATTAGGTGTTCTTCTGGCTCAACAGTAGATTTTCTGGCAATGGCCCATAGGCCGAAAAAAATGAGGAAAATCCCTTCCAATTATCATATTATGTAATAGTTATTATACCAACACAACTCGCCACTATACAGAACCACACTGGGTTTCAATAACTATCTCTGTTGTTGGAAATTATGTATGTTCCCATGAATACAGGCAATATCTAGATTATGTGCATTATCTTTTTGTACATTAGGAAACAAAGCTTAGTCTAAGAGAATAACCATACTCCTCGAATCTAGTAGCGCCTGTATCAATTTCCCTTTTATAGACACAGTACATCAAGGGTGCCCATTTAAACAGTCACTTTTGTTTGCAGAACACACAGACCAAGAATATAATGAATACAAATCCTGGGTATTACCCAAAATACACTCTAGCGTAAAATTGAGATTGCATTTACTTTCAGCTTGTAATGCGGACGAATTTAACTTGTGCACAAATGGCCTTGAAAACCTGACATTGCTCACATGCAAATTATATCGCTTTACTTGTAATCTAGCCCATACTCCATTGTACACAATCCCATTAGATCTGTAAAGAGCAAAGGCCCAGATTACAATATCAATATGAATGGACCACACTGAAATTAGTGTGCAAATTGATATTACAAGTTCATGGTAAAACAGATTTACCAGAGAACTATAGACGTCATTTTAGTGCATCCTATACTTTCAATGAATGTTGCGACCACATTAAATACACACAAACTCACAGAGCAGGGCTGTTGATCATGTATGTATATATATATATATATATATATTGGTATACATGGGTACAGGGCCGCCACTAGAAATTTTGGGGCCCCTGACTCAACCATTGATCAGGGCCCCCCCCCCACTCCTTTGACATGTGCAATTTTTGACCAAGTGACTAAAACGTATATGCACTTTATTCTTAATTGTCTATTTAAACTTGGAAATTTTGTAAAGGTAGTACACACACACAGACACACTCATACACTGAAACACACAAACACACTCACACATAAGGATTCACATATAGACACTCTAGCAGACACGCAAAGAAACATACTCAGACACAGAAACCCAAACAGACACTTAGCACTTGTTTACATTGACCTGACAAGTAATGAGGTAAACTTCAGTTTTGTAAAAAAAAGGAAATTTAGAAAACAAAATATGGAGTTCTGATTATCTTTTTGTAAAGGAAGATGACAACTAAATTATGACAACAGCATGCAGTGGCTGAAAGGAAGGGCCCTGAACTGCCTAAACAATAATTTAAAGGTTAAATGGTGGAGTGGTTACTTCCGGAATGGTCTTGTTAGTCTCAAAGTCTGTAGAAAGATGTGAATAATTAGTAGTAAGGTCAAAATGTCCTAAAAAGGAACAGACAATGGACACACACACACAAACTCAAACTTGCACATACACCCAAGGAAATGCCGACAGAGACAGCCTCAGAAAACACACAAAGACATATACACACATGCACACACAGAGACACCCACAGAAAACACACAAAGACACACACACACAGATAGACAACCACATGAAAAACACAGAAAGACATACATGCACACACCCTCACTGAGACATCCACAGAAAACACAGACATACATACATACATACAAACACCCTCACAGAAACACCCATAGAAAAAGCTCAAATACATATGCACACACCTTCACAGACATACACACCCACCCTCACAGAGAGACCCACAGATAAAAAATACATACACATAGAAACACAAACCAAAGCACAAAGACATAAACACATACACCCACAGAAACACTCACAGGAGGAAACATTTATGCACCTTGCATCCCCTAAATCAAAAGTGTGTGACATTCATGATAAAACATGCAGAAATTAAGAGATCACTTTTTAAAGAATCATATTTGTAAATGTGCAAACAAAAATAATTATGTGAATTCAAAATTGTACATTAATGAGCTGGGTAGATGGCTAGATGAAGAAAAGTACCTTTTAAAGGTTGACATATGTTTTTTTTTTTTCCCATTTTCCCCAACCAAGAGCACCACTTCAAATATAGTGTACAAATTTTCCCATCTGTCAGCTGTACTTATGAATTTTGAAAATGCTGTACTCTATATGGTCTTGGTGGGACCATAAACTGTGGTACTCATACCATTAGATCTGGTTAAATGCAGGATTTAGGCTTGTTGGTATGTATTTCAAAACAAAGTCAGCTGTAGTGTAAACTGAACAGTTTTAAGTTAACCTGTCTAATTTCAAACACTGAGCAATCTTAGTCTGAGAGTATAAAATGTTATGCAGATGCAAAAATCTTAGATAAAATGCCTCCTTGCATCTGGAAAGTCCTTGCATAAAGGGGCAGTAAACTGGAATGTAATGATATATATATATATATATATATATATATATATATATATATATATATATATATATAAATGCATATCTGCCAAAAGGGCATCTACCATTTGTGTATTGAGGAGTAAACATTTCTGCATGGTTTTAAATATAGAATTTCTACAGCATTGTCAAATAATCATAAATACACTGCTGCTAAAAAAAAAATGTTTTTATGGACCCTTGGCCCCACCATACAACTACTACCACACTGAAGCTACAATCCAAAATTGCACAAAGAAATAAGTCCTACCTCCTCTTCAAATGAAAGTGATCTGCCGTCTGACTCAGGCACACACTGTACAAAGTGCCAAGTCTGTCTCACACTGAGCATAGTGGTTTAGTGCACACTAAGAAATCCTCTCAAATGCTAATACTTTACTACTTGTAATAACATTTCCCACGATCAATTAGCACTCTGCTGTAGTACCCACTGGTGGCTGACAAAATAAAAATTTTTTTTTTTTAGTTCTTGCCTCATGGGGCCCCCCTGGCTCATTGGGCCCCTGACAGGAGTCACCCCTGTCACCCCCTGATGGTGGCCCTGCATGGGTATTTATGTGTTTATATGTGCAAATATATATGTTAACATATACATACATATATAGACATGTATACACACACACACATATATATATATATATATATATATATATATATATATATATATATATATATATATATATATATATATATATAGCCAAATAAATAAAATATGCAATATCTTTTTAAATCAATTTTAATGTTTTAATGTTTTTATAATACAAATACTTGAAATTCCTATGTTCTTCACTTAGAAGAAAATATTCTTTTTATTTTTATATTATTATTTATTATTATTAATATTATTATAATTTATTTGTATAGCGCCGCCAAATTCCATAGCGCTGGGTACAATGATAGGGGTATATAATGACAAAGTTTTTTGATAAAATACAAAACATAACAAAACTAAACAAATCTAGTACAGGAGGAAGAGGACCCTGCTCCAGAGAGCTCACAGTCTACAGGTTTAGGGTGCAGAGACATAAGGTTGGGGTAGCTTGTTACATTGGTTGTAGTTGCAGCAGTGAGTCAGGCAGATCATATATTAGTTTAGTTCGGATGAGGGATGGAGGAGAGATGGTACACCTCTCTGAATAGGTGGGTTTTCAAGGAGCGTCTGAAGCTATACAAGGTTGGAGAGTCTTATGGAGCGGGGCAGAGAGTTCCAGAGGACAGGAGCAGCACGTGCTAAGTCTTGGAGGTGGGAGTGGGACGTAGAGATAACAGGAGTGGAGAGGCGTAGGTTAGAGGTTGATCAAAGAGGACCGGATGGGGAATATTTCATGAAATATAGTTGGGAGTTAGACTGTTTAGTGCTTTGTAAGTTAGGGTTAATACTTTAAATTGTATTCTGGAGTGTATGGGGAGCCAGTGTAGAGACTGGCAGAGCGGAGCAGCTGATATAGATCGGCGACTTAGGTGGATTAGTCTAGCAGAAGCATTTATAATAGATTGGTGGGAGGAGAGGTGGTGTTTTGGAAGGCCATTTAGGAGTAGATTGCAATAATCAATGCGGGACAAAATGAGGGAATGAATAAGTATTTTTCTAGTTTTTTGAGAAAGGAAGGGATGAATTCTGGAAATGTTGCATAGGTGTGAACAGCAGGATTTGGTAAGTGCTTGTATATGTGGGTTGAATGTGAGCTCTGAGTTTAGTGTGACCCCAAGACAGCGGACCTGGTCTCCAACCATCAGAGAAATGTCAGGTATTGGATATCTCGAAGAGGGGGAAAAAAGAAGCAGCTCAGTTTTGGACAGATTGAGTTGGAGGTAGTGTGAAGACATCCAAGAGTAAATTGCAGAGAGGCAGTTGGAAATATGGTTGAGTAAAGAGGGAGAGATATCAGGAGAGGAAAGATAGATTTGGGTATCATCAGCATATAAGTGGTACTAGAATCCAAAGGAGGCTATAAGTTTTCCAAGGGAGGATGTATAGAGAGAGAAAAGCAAGGGGCCCAAGACAGAACCTTGTGGTACTCCAACTGAGAGAGGCATAGGGTTGCACGATATGTTGTTAAACGAAACTGAAACAGAGCAGTTTGAGAGATATGAGGCAAACCAGGAGAGTACTGTGTCTCGGATGCCAAATTAATGTAGTATTTTTAGGAGGAGAGGATGGTCAACTGTGTCAAAAGCAGCGGATAGGTCAAGAAGAATTAGTAAGCAGTAGTGGCTTTTTGCTTTAGCTGATAACAGGTCATTTGTTACTTTAGCAAGAGCAGTTTCTGTTGAGTGTTTAGGGTGAAAACCAGATTGTAGAGGATCAAGTAAGGAGTTAGTTGTGAGAAATTGAGTTAGCCGATTATAGACCAGTAGTTCCAATAATTTTAAAGCAAAGGGAAGTAAGTAGACCAGTCGATAGTTAGAAGGCGTGGAGGGGTCAAGTGAGGGCTTTTTTAGGATTGGTATGATTGACGCATGCTTGAATGTGCCAGCGGTGAGAGATTGGTTAAAGAGATGAGAAGTGATCAGCAATAATCTGAGCAGTGAGGTTGGTAGTGGGCGGAGGTGCAGGCGGACGTAGAAGGGAGTTAAAGGTTGAGAACAGCTTTCTGGGATTGGATGCATGAGATGACACAAGGGAGGAAAAATAGGCGTGTTTGGCCAGGCTGAGTGCAGAGTTAAAGGACTTAAGGATGAATTTATAATGCCGGAAATCAGCACAGGTGCAAGATTTCCTCCACTGCTGTTCAGCAGCCTGTGAACATCACTGAAGATATCTGGTCTGTTTGGTGTTCCCCGGTTGCCGTAGAGTGATTGATGTACAGTGAACAGTGGAGGGTGCAGCTTTATCAAGTGTTGATTTTAGTGCCAAATTATACTGTAAAGCAACAAGGTTTGGGCAAGAGAGGGATGAAATGTCAGAGAGCAGAGGATTCAGTTGAGTGGAAAAGTTTGTGAGATCCAAGTTATTTATATTCCTGCAAGGTAGCAGTTTCTTGGGGGCTTGCAAAGATGTAGCAGGTAGAGTAAGAGAGAAAGTTAGTAGATGGTGGTCAGAGAGAGGAAAGGGGAAGTTAAGGAAGTTGGAAACATCACAGAGATTAGTGAAGACCAAGTCTATGGAGTGGCCTTCACAGTGGGTTGGAGATGTTGTCCACTGGGACAGGCCAAAAGAGGTGGTAAGGGATAGAAGTTTAGAGGCAGCAGGCATGTTAGCATTATCAAGGGGTATGTTGAAGTCCCCTAAGATGAGAGAAGGGACATTACAAGAGAGAAAATGTAGAAGCCAGGCTTCAAAGTGGTCCAGAAATTGTGATGCTGGGCCAGGGGGCCGATAAATAACTGCAGCATGAACAGTTAGAGGGGAGATGAAGCGGATAGCAGTTAATTTAGGGAGATTTGAAAGTACTTATTTCTGTTGTCCACTCCATTGTCTAACTCCCTTGTTATAACTCCCTACACTTATGAACTAACACACTTAGAGAACTGCACATGCTGCACTGATCTAACAAGCTAGCTTGATGTAACAAGCTTGGAGAATTCAATTTAAAGGTAATAACAGTCACATGATCCTAATTAGCAAAGGTCATAAATGAATGCATATGAATGAACAAACAATGCATATGACACCTATATATACAATATCTATATATATTCATATAGATATATAGTTATAGAAATATATTTTACAAAAAAAATTAGATACATATAGAAATATAAATTTTAAAAAAGAGCAATATTGTATTCTCAGTAAAGAACACAGAAATTTGAAGTATTCCTAACAAACCTATGGCTAAAGCAGTTGGTCTAGCTTGATTTTGGGTTAGCGCCTTAGTGATAAAAAGAAAAGGCTTATTAGCACGCCCCTTAGAAGTTTATGTGGAGATGAAGTTAGTGCGGTTGCGATATCTGAGTGTTTAACTGTCGTGCTAACTTTTTACTTTTAACTTGTAATACCAGCACTAACATGGGAGTGCTATTGTTTTACCTTGAGAGTAGTTAAGCACTCACGAGCGATAAAAATGTATCGCTCCACTTATAATCTAGGCCAATGTCGGGACTACGTGAAATGCATGAAATCCAGCAAATGGACATGAAATCTTTATTGACAAACATTGGCAGTATGATGGTTTGTACTGAAGACCTCAATGACTTTAAGAGTGGCACTGTCACAGGATGCCACCTTTGCCACAAGTCACTTTGTGCCATTATTTTGAAATTAAAGTGCCCATAAGAAACAACAGCCCAGTCATGTAGTGGTATCCCACACAAACTCACAGAGCAGAGAGTGCTGAAGAGTGTAGCACATAAAAATGTACAATCATCTGTTCTATAGCTCTACTACAATGTTTCAAACTGCCTCTCAAAGCAACATCAGCACAAGAACAGTGCATCGTGAGTTTCATGAAATGTGTTTCCATGGTGAGCAGCTGTACACAAGCCTCACATCAACATGCACAAGCGTCGGCTGAAGTGATGTAAAGCACGCCCCCAATGGACTCTGAAAAAGTGGAAATGTTCTCTGGAGTGATGAATCTCACTTCATAGTCTGACAGATTGATTGAAGAATCTGGATGTGGCAGATGCCGGGAGAATGCTATCTACTGCAAAGCATAGTGCCTACTGTAAAGTTTTGTGTAAAAGGGATACTGGTCTGGGGCTATTTTTCAGGGTTTGGGCTTGGCCCCTTAGTTCCAGTCAAAAGTCAACTTATTGTTCCCACCTGTCAAAAAACAAGCTACTGAGCCGTTGTTTATCTTTTTGTAAATATGGATTTTATTTTAGTTATAAAATGAAAATAAACTGTATATATTTATACTGTTAATAATTATATAAAAGATATGCTAAACAATTGGTGGACTTATACATTTTTACAGCCTATTTTTAGTATTAATTTAAGTTTCTTTCATTTAAAAAGTATGCTGAAACTAAGCATTTTAGTAAAGATAAAGTACTGCTTCTTCTGACCATAATTAGTTAATTGTTTTTTTTCTTTTTGTAGGAGAAAACTATGGGCTAGAATTCAAATGCAGCGCAAACGGTTTTGCGGTAGCGCAATCGCGATTTTGCGAGCCATTTTCCTTCTGCTTATAACTTCATCCTGGTTGGGGTGGCGAAGTCGGCGGCGATAGTGGAATCGGCGCCAGTGGTCCTCTTCAGACCTTCAACATGGAGGTCCACTTCATGTGGTCTCCAGCCGCACACTGAATAGTAAATGTGAGGTACCCTTTTAATATAGGGGTAGCCTTGCATTCCTATTGGCTGATTTGAATATTCAAGTTCAAATCAGCCAATAGGATGAAAAGAAAAAGCTTTTATTCTATTGACTGATTTGAAATTAAAATCATCCAATAGGAATACAAAGGTACCCTTATATAAAAGGGGTACCTCACATTCACTATTCAGTGTGCGGCTGGAGACAGCATAAAGAGGACCTCCGCATTGAAGGTTTGAAGAGGACCAACGCAGTCCCGGTCATCATTTTCACTAACCTTGCCAGCACCACCGGGATGAAGTTAGAAGATGGACCTCCGCCGGGATGAAGATGGAGTGCCGCCCATCCTCATCGGTGAGTACTATCTTTGGGGTTAGTGGTTTTTTTTTTGTTTTTTTTTTAATTTGTGCAGCAAAAGAGCGGAATGCCATTTTAAAGGCAATGCACATCCAAATGCCCTTTTCGGGACAATGGGTAAATTAGAATTTTTTTAGTTAGGTTTTTTTTTATTTTGGGGGGTTGAGGGGGTGGTGGGGTTGTTAATGTTAATTTTTTTTTTAAGCAAAAGAGCTCATCGCTTTAGGACAATGCCCTACAAAAGGACCTTTTAAGTACTATTGGTAGTTTATTTTTAGAATAGGGTTTTCTTTACTTTGGGGTTGCCCTTTTTTAAGGGTTATTAGAATAGGATTTTTTTTGATTTTTTTTTGGTAATTTAGTTTTTTTTTCTGTAATGGTCTGTTTTTTTATTTTTCAGTAATGGTAGGTTTTTGTTTTGGTGTAATGGTATTTTTTTCTGTAATGGTAGTTTTTTTAAAAAAAAGGTAAGATTAGGTTTTTATTTAATTTTACAGGTAAGTTTTATTTTATTTTAAGGCAGTTAGTTTTTTTCGTAGTTAATTTATGGGTATTTTAACTTGGGTTAAGTTAGGAGGTGTTAGGTTAGGGGGTTTAGATGTTAGTTTATAACTTTGCATTGTAGGGGAGTGATGGTTTAGGGGTTAGTATTTTATTTAGATACTTTGCGGTGTGGGGGGATGGAGGTTTAGGGGTTTATAGTTTATAGTTTATATTTAGGTAGTTTGAATTGTGGGGGATGAATGATTAGGGGTTATTAGGCTAGGGGCTTATACAGTAGGATGTTTATTTTCTCTTTTTTTTGTTTTCATTTTTGCTACTAGGTTTTTTTTAAATTCATGAGATCACAGCAAATGCAAAGCATTACCTCAGCACTGCTGATGCTGATTGGCTATTATTATTTTTTTCCAACTTGTAGCTCTACAGCAGCTGAAGCAAAACTGTTTACAAAGCACTTACTCTAGTGAGCTGAAGAAGTTTTGAGGTGAAATATCTCAGGTGATATTTTCTTGTCAGCTTTTTACAATTATGCTGCATCACTTTCAAGTGATTTAGCTTATGAGTATTATGTCCCTTTTTTTTTTATTTTTTTTTTTAAACTTTTTATTTAAAGTATCAATTGAGGGTACAGAAAAAAAATAAGGAAATCACTTAGTTACATAATAGGGGGTAAAACATTTCTTCTGTAACACAGTGAGTTATTCCCTATTGTTCATCATAAAAAAAAGAGAACCATTATATATACCGTAAACATAATAAAGAACATAATAAAGAACATAATAACGTCTGAAGTTTACTACTAGTAATGACTAACCTTACTAGCTTGCCTAGACCTTCCTGAGCTAGTCAGTCAGCCCGGCCCCATAATGGTAGGGGGAAAGAACAACAACCACACCCCCTTTGTAAATCCCCTCTGTAAACTAATTAAACCTTCCACTCGGGAGAAAATAGACCAAGCTCTAATTGCTGTATAAACCAAATAGAGCCCCTAAATGGAGCAACTAACTGAAGTTGGGTGTCTACAGAAAGGGTTAATATAACTTTTTCCCATTTCGAGAAAAATCTTTGTATTGACTTATCACTGGCATCTCTCAAATTAAATTGTTCCATTATAATCTGGTTATAGATTTTATTTACAAACTCCTTGAATTTAGGTTCACGTGGAGATTTCCAATTCCTGAGCATAACATTACGTCCTACTAGAATCGATGTATTTATGAGCCTGATATTTGCGTAAGGTTCCTCCTGATTTACAAGGAAAAAAATATGTCTCGACTCAAATTTGAGATTGCAAGGATTTACTTTATTCACCCAGAAACACACTTTGCCCCAAAACTGGGATGCTTTAAAACAACTCCAGAAACAATGTATTTCATCTGCCTCCTTAGCATTGCATTTAGGGCATTTAACTTCTGTCTTATACCATTTAGACATTTTGGCTGGTGTAATATATACTAAATTTATTAACTTAGAGTGTGATTCCTTCCAAGCTATAAAAACGTGAGTTTGATCAATTAATCTAAAGCTTTGTAAGATATGATCTTTAGTAACATTTGGTAGAAGCTTATTCCATTTCCTCTCTAGATCACCAATATGTAGCAGTCCATGATGTTTGATAAGCAAATTATAGAGAGTTGAGATGGAGACTTTCCCAGCTTGATATAATTTGATCACACCATCTAAGTCTCCCAGTGAAGTAGTATTTTCCTGCTCGTAAAGACCCAATCCAATGTTGGGCATGGAGATAAGCGTAAAAATA
Source organism: Bombina bombina (assembly GCF_027579735.1). NCBI lineage: Eukaryota > Metazoa > Chordata > Amphibia > Anura > Bombinatoridae > Bombina > Bombina bombina. The sequence continues at coordinate 1,011,102,039 of NC_069503.1, forward strand.
AGTTTTTGCTAAATTAAAATTAGCTCTTAGGTCTGCAAATGTCTTAATCAGCAGGGTCTCATTTACACACATGTCTTTTATATTTTTAAGACCATTACTGGCCCATATGCAAAAGATTTTGTGTGTGAATCCCGGAATAAAATCCGGATTCCCTACTAGGGGGAGAAATGCAGATCTACGAAAATTAATATGTAATTCCAAGCAAACTTTTTGCCAAGCTAGGATTATATACTTGAATGTGTACATATGTGCCACATTTACTGGCAGTTTCACAAAGGGGATATGAATCAAAGCTTTCAAAGAGAATGGGGCTACCAATTTTGTTTCTAATTCAAGTAGGGAAACATATTCTTTTTCTGATATCCAGTCTAAAACAAATTTAACCAATGTGGCATAATTGTAAAACTGAATATTCGGAAGTGCCAGACCACCATGCATTTTAAAATACGATAATTTAGCTAGGGAAATCCTGGATTTCTTCCCGTGCCATATAAATCTAGTAAACAGTCTTTGCAGAAATTTTAAGTCTTTTCTAGTAATTAAAAAAGGGAGATTCTGTAACAAATATAGTAATTTTGGAAATAGGATTGCTTTAATTAACATTACTCTCGTAGAGAGTGAAATAGGCAAATTGTGCCATAATGCTAATTTCTGCTGAAACATCTCGATACATTTCCGAAAGTTTAATTCGTACCAGCACGCAGGATTCTTGCTTAGGATAATACCTAAGTACTTAATTTCCTGTACTTCTTTAAAAGGATGTGTAACAAGAGACTTAGGTTTATAAATCCACAACAGTTCCGATTTCCCCAAATGAATCTTGTAGCCAGAAATTGAGCTAAATGTTTCTATAATTCTTAGCAATTGGGGTATGGATTGTTTGGCATTACTTACAAAGAGTAAGATATCGTCAGCAAATAGCGATGTCAAAAGATTTTTATCCCCTAGCTTAATTCCTTTTAACTCTTTTCTTAATAGGATTGCCAGCGGCTCTAATGATAAGTTGAAAAGTAAAGGGGAGAGGGGACATCCCTGACGTGTACCACGTTTGAGAGTAAAACTCTCAGATACTTCCCCATTAACAATAATAGCAGATGTTGGAGCCTGATATAATATCCGTACGAACTGGTAAAAATTCCCTATAAAAACGAATCCTTTAAGTGCCATAAACAAATGATCCCATACTATACAGTCAAATGCCTTCTCAGCGTCGACTGTAAGTAGGGCTAAATCTGTACTAGAATGCATCTTTTTCTTATTTATTGATCTACCCCAAAAATGATCAATAACCAGCATCACTTTTCGGAGATTCTTCACCGAATTTCTGCCCACCATAAAACCTGCTTGATCAGGATGTATTAAAGGCTCAAGAATCTTCTTAAGTCTAGCTGCAACAATAGCGGTTAACAGCTTATAGTCCTGATTTAGCAACGATATAGGCCTATAAGAGGACAACATTTCTGGGTTTTGTCTTTTTTCAAGATCAGCGCCACATTCGATGCTGAAAAGAACCTTGACCACATCTGGTTCTTAATATAGTACTGATTAAAAAGTATCTCTAATGTAGGCAGGATTTGATCATGTAGAAGTTTGTAAAACTCCGATGGCATAGCATCCGGGCCTGGCGTTTTGTTTGACTTAGCCTGCTTGATGGCATCTGAGATCTCACTTAGTGATATCGGTTCATTTAGTGTACTCAAATCCTGTGAATCTATTTTAGGTAGCATTACTCTTTTCCAAAAGTCTTGTTTATTGTTTGAATTAACTGCTCCTATTGAGTAAACCTCTTGAAAATATTTCACAAATTCACGTCTTATCTCAGCAACATTAGTGATCCTTCTGTCCCCAATCTTAATTGTGGCTATAAAATTCTTCTGGGACCACCCTTTAGCTAATTTGGCTAGGTATTTTGCAGAATTGCCATAATGTCCTCTAAATCTAGCTTTTTGTTTTTGGACTTCTATAGCTAAGGCTTGTTTCAAGAACAACTCTCTCTCTGTTCGAGCCGAAATATACTTAGCCCAGAGGGGCTGACTTGAGCAGTTTAAGTATTTTTATATGCATTTTTAACCTGATTGGCTAATTGTTCTTCTCTATTTTTCTTCTTCTTTTTTTCCATTTGCATAAATAAGCAGTGATCTCGCCCCTCAGGACTGATTTTGCTGTTTCCCAGAAAATTTCTGGTTTATCTGTATATGCAGCGTTGAACTGATGGAATTCTTTCCATCTAGCTTGTAGCCAGTTCTTAAATTTAGCGTTATTAAGCAAGAAATGGGGAAAGAAGAAGCGGGGGTTATAGAGGCCTGGAGACAGAATTGCATTGATCTCCAGAGTAATAATTGCATGATCAGAGATAACGATCTCGCCTATCTCTGATTGAATCTCTAAACCTAGCATATTGCTGGATATTAAAAAGTAATCTATTCTTGAAAAGGATTTGAATGTCTTAGATTCACAGGTATACTCCTTACTGTCCGGGTGTTGCAGCCTCCATATATCTTTGAGTGCAAGTTTATATCCCAGGTTCTGTAGAACCTTAGCTTCCCTATTATGTCTACCTCTTTGCATAGGGTTAGACCTGTCTAAACTAGGGGTGTTGCAGCCTCCATATATCTTTGAGTGCAAGTTTATATCCCAGGTTCTGTAGAACCTTAGCTTCCCTATTATGTCTACCTCTTTGCATAGGGTTAGACCTGTCTAAACTAGGGGTGAATGTCATATTCAAATCTCCATTTGAGGTGAAATATCTCAGGTGATATTTTCTTGTCAGCTTTTTACAATTATGCTGCATCACTTTCAAGTGATTTAGCTTATGAGTATTATGTCCCTTTAAGATACTAATCTACACATCATTATTTGATCTTTTGTTTTTTTGTTCACACACACATGTGTGCACACACATACTCACACACACATTTGAACATGCAAACGCATGCGGGTTCAAATCCCCAAATCTGGAATTCTAAAATCCAAAAATGTTTCAAAATCCAGATGTTTTTTTATAAAAAAAAAATGTGTTTGTTTTTTGTGTTGTTCACAACACAACATGTCTAAAAAAAACACCCCAATCCATTAGAAAAAACATTTTCAACAGAAAACCACCATTAAAGTAGAATGGGATTTACACCCCAATGCTTTATAAAAAACATTTTCAACAGAAAACCACCAATAAAATATATTGGGATTTTAGTAGATAAATGATTTCATTAAAGTATATTGGGATTTTAGTAGATAAATGATTTCATATATATATATATATATATATATATATATATATATATATACACAGACATATATATTTATTTTTATATGTATATATATATATATGTATATATATATATATATATACACACACACACACACACACACATATACATATATATATAATCCAATTAGCACGTGTTCCAGCACTCCAGCTTCAACTAATAATGAAGCACCTGGGTGCAATCCTCAATGGATTGTAGATAAGACCTAGGAAAGGGAGGGCACTCTCAGGATTTATATACATCAAATAAGGATAGGTCGACGTTTCGGCTTACATAGAAGCCTTCATCAAGACAGATGAACAACTCACAACGGCGACTAGCAGCCGCACACAACACCACCGGCAAAACAGAATATATATATATATATATACTGTATATATATATACAATCCAAACAAGATCAGCACGCTCCAACAGATATATTAGCATCCGGGATGCAATTCAAATGCACAATAGTAAACCACCAGGAAAGCACTTTCTGGTCTTTAGCATATAAATCACTTTAATATATTAACATTTTCAGGGTTTCCCCTGTCCTCAGATACATGACCATGGTCAGATGGTCATGTATCTGAGGACAGGGAAACCCCATAAATGTTAATATATTAAAGTGATTTATATGCTAAAGACCGGAGAGTGCTTTCCTGGTGGTTTACTATATACTGTATATATATATTATTTATCTTGAACTTTGGTTTTCTCTCAAACATTCTGTACCTTTAAAGGGACAGTCTAGTATAAATTAAACTTTCATTATTCAGATAGGACTTTTAATTTTAATCAACTTTCCAATTTACTTTTATCATCAAATTTGCTTTTTTCTCTTGGTATTCTTAGTTTAAACTAAACATAGGTAGGCTCATATGCTAATTTCTAAGCCTTTGAGGGCTGCCTCTTATCACATGCTTTTTAAATCTCTTTTCAACACAAAGAGACAGAAAGTACACGTGGGCCATATAGATAACACTGTGTTCAGGCACAGGGGGTTATTTAAGATCTAGCACAAACCAATGCTAAATTTAAGACAATAGATAATAAACAGTCACAGTCATGTGATCAGGGGGCTGGAAGAAGGTTCCTAGATACAAGGTAATCACAGAGGTAAAAAGTATATTAATATAACTGTGTTGGTTATGCAAAACTGGGGAATGGGTAATAAAGGGATATCTATCTTTTAAAACTATAACAATTCTATGGTAGACTGTCCCTTTAACTCTCAGGCAGATTCTGCTATTTACAATACCACACCCACCCATCCCCCCTTCTCTAACAAAATCTTTGATATTGATTAGGATTGAAAGGAAATCTTTCAAAAGTTTGTTTTTTAAATATCATGTTAGTCCAATAAAATAGTATAATTTCATACTGTAATACTCTGGTTACACATAAAGATTTGTCCGAATCAGCCAAATGCACATCTATATATCTAGTGCCTTGTTTGCCTAGACCAAAATACACCATATATATACATATATATATATTCAGTCCCAAAGTTCATGCATTTGCTGTGACAATCGGCAATACCGGGGTGCTATTTCCAAAAAATAGTAGAGCAGAAAAATTAAAGTTAAAACATAGCTTTCTTACTATACAACCTATTGTCTGGGCATCTCTCATTATGTCATAATGACGTTAAATGGCACATGCCCCGGTTGCCATAGAGAAATTGGTAAACAGATTTGTCACAGTGGAATAACAATATCATAACAAAAGTCAATTAATCTAAAATCATATATACAACATATAATACACAATAAAAACAAATAGCTCTGTCTGTTCTGTAGTGCGGTAAAGCATATTCAAATGACATGAGATGACGACAGTTTATAATCTATAGAAAACACCAAAGTCCATTACAGTGTTCAATCCTTTTGGGGCTACAGTTTCCAACACATGTATCATATAAATATCCCAATATACTTTACCAGTCCTTTTCTGTTTCAAATCATTAATCATTAAAATCATTGTAATCAAACTCGCACTACTTGTAATATGGCCCTTAGTATTGTAATGTTCACTAAAAAAAGGTTTGTTCTAGAATTGTTCTGTAAATGGGCAATTATATTTTAATGTTATTATAAACTTTGTTTATTTTTAAGAAATAAATACACGTATGCACATTTGTAATATAATTTATGCTTATTAAGATTATGTCAGAAGGAAGTGGGGACACAGCATTTGTGTATTTTCTTATATTTCCATTCTTTGAGCAGCTGTTTTGTTTGAATGTGATTTATGAACTGTAGAATCTCCTTTAGTGACCTTCTAACCATACCATTTTCTACTAAGCCTAAATTAAATCTTACAGGACCTGTCAATAATGTGCCAGATAATTAAGATTATTTATAAAGTACAGAGCTCAAGGCAATAAAACCAAATTATGTTTTACTAAACACTTACCTTAAGTAATAATATATCCTTTTAATTTAAATGCAAGTAGTATGTAGTAGAAATAATTACAGAATATGTCAACGAGTACAAGTAGACATAATATGACTAAGGGCTATCGTTCATGTTATTTTTCTTTTCTGAATCAATGGTTTAAGCTCAAGGAACAGTCATGTGTCTTAAACGCTATATGGCAGCAATGTTTAAAAAAATGGTACAAATGTAGTTCTCAACACATGTGCACACTCTTGAACGTACCTCAGTATGCTCTCGCGGAAAGGAGCTGTTTCAACAAAGGACACCAAGAGAAAAAGGTAAAATTGATCATAAAATTGACATTTTAAAATTATATGATTTATTTATATCATGAAAGGTTAATTTTTAATTCCATGCCCTTTTAAAGGAATCCTCGCCTTGATATGGTAAGGAGATCTAGAAGGAGATTACAAGAATAAAAACATATAGAGTAGGGGCTGACAATAAGGGCTCTATGAGAAAAATCTTTGGGATAAGAAGATAAGACCAGACATCTATCTTCCAACTAGCCCTGACATATTCTCCTGAAAAGCCCAGATATCATACTCAGGGAAGATGAGAATACAGTCCTGATAAGTCTTGTCCTTTTAGTTTAAAAATATTTTTTTACTCATATACAGATATGTTTATCAAGGAAAAGTCACTAATAGGTCTCAAAAACAGTAAATAGAAATTGATGTTCTGTGGAATGTTTTATAACCATATGTGCTGGTGATGTCTGTCAAGTGAGTTACATTTTCCATACCCTTCTTACAAAATGCTTATTTTTTGACGTAAATTAAATTGGAATGGATTAACATTGCCAATCACTGGTTTCATGTTGCAGCATCAGTAATTGCTCTCCTGTTTACTTGCATGGTTTGTTCTCTTAAAAATTTAAATTTATACCAGGAAAACAAAGCAGTAGTAATATTTACCTTTTATGCTTCTGAATAACAGCAAGTACATTGTGCACGGAAGAATAAAATCCAAGCAAGGTGCCACTTGTCACCTCTAAATCTAAAGTGACATAAAGGCACATAAACAGATACTCTTTAAAGGCAAACAACAATGTCACATAAAATAGCAGAGAGAAAATGAGAGAAAGAAGAAGAAATTGCCAGAAGATCTGTGGTTAAGTAGGGGGGCATGTCATAAGAGCCATATGATCCCCTTTTTGATACTTTAAGGAGGTGTTATAACAGAAGAACTAGATCTACAGTCAGTTTTCTCATCAATAGAGTCTAATTTTACCCCCCCCCCCCCACACACACACACTCTTTTTAATTTTTTTCACTGACCCTAATAATAATTTATAGTGGCTATGTCTAACTGCATATGACCATGCTTATGCCTAATGCTTAGCGGACGAGGTCATGGGATCCTGTAGAGTATTACTTTTATATATACAATGCCATGTTATAATTTATAGATTTGGAGTATGTTCTCTTCTTAAGCACAAGACTTCCTGCCAGTAAAGGTGTCTCTTAAATTCGTAAATACATCATTTTCTTTTTTAATTTTTATTGAGATGGTACAAACAATCAAACATTATTTTACATTTCTCTAGCTTATCATACAATAAAATGTACAGATATTATGACACAGCATAAAGATTGCATAGCAGGATACCCTATCAGAGTTGTACTAGAACGATGTAGTAGATTAGATGATAGGGATGTCACATCATATACAGGTCTGTGCAAAATGATAAGCCAGGATCGCTGCATCTCCGTTTTTTAATTTTCAACCTATAAATATGATCATATATCCCCATTAACTATAACTAAAGAACTTATAAAACATTATCCCCCAATAGTGGTTAAGGATCTGTTTGGACCCCTCAAACTTTAGCCTTGGGAATTTAGGGGGGACAGAGAACAAAGTAAAATTGAATTTTCATAGGAGGCATTTTCCTAAGCTTATCCAGTAAGCAATGTGGGGGGGGGGGGGGGGGGGGGAATATAGTTCTCGGTCATATACTATAGGAGCTGACATGATTATATAATATCAACTGGAATATGAAGTACTGAGAGGGGGCATTTAAGTTATTTAGATTGAATTATAAACGTATTAATAACTCATTTCAGCTCTAATGTCCAATATTAAATCCTAAGCCAACGCTTAAAGCAGGCATATATACCACATGAACAAGTATATCCACTAAATAAATCCGAACCTACTAGTTTACCTTTTATATCTAGATTTTGTAGCTAACTACTTGTGATTTTATTCCAGGGATCTAACATGTTAAGCAGCTAAATGAAGCGAGATATCACTCGGTAGGTCTGAGAGTTTTTAAGCTAATGTTCACAATTATATAATGGGATCTTCCATAGAATGCCATAATATGGTTTATTACCTGTGGGATGTGAACAACATAACCTGAGAACATATGCCTAGTGAAAGGTACAATGATGTATTATATATGTCCCAGTTTAGAGGTTTTTTGAGAGAGGTATTACCTATTGATATGACCATATACAACTCTGTTGCTATTAAGGTCTATAATAGTAAATTGTATAGAGCCACAGACATATAAAGATATGCCGCCTCGGCCGCCGGCCGCATACCCCCATCCCCATAGCATAATAATAAAACCATGTAGTATAATGTGAATATAGTTATACATGATACACAAAAAACAGCCACCTGCAATCGTGTGGACTAAACCTGGGTTGTAGCAGCATTATAGGGTAAAAGAGAATAAAGAACAATTATACATCAATGTCCTGTAAAATACAAACTGAGATGCTAGATAACCAAGTGATTATGCATTCCCAAATAGAGTTAGGACGTCCTTCTCTTAGCAGACCATACTATGAGGCCTACTTATCAAGCCTTCAACTTACTTGCATTCGACTGCACCAATACGCTCGCCTGACATCGCCTAACATTGCAGCCCCGGAATAGGCTCTCCATATTTAACAAAAAAGCTGTCAAAAAGCCGCGCACCAAGTATGGGGCGATGAGCAGTGGACTGTTTCACAGCTTTATTTATACCCTGTTACTAAACACTGCCACTATACTAAACTGTTTAACCCCTATCCCGGAGCCCACCGCAACTTTAATAAAGTTATTAACCCCTATCCCGCCGCTCCCAGACCCCGCCGCAACTAAATAAAGTTATTAACCCCTATTCCGCCGCTCCCGGACCCTGCCGCAACTAACTAAATGTATTAACCCCTAAAGCTCTGGCCTCCCACATAACTATGACTTACTAAGCCTATTAACCCCTAAACCGCCAGCCCCCCCACATCTCCATAAACTAAATTAACCTATTAACCCCTAAACCTAACAACCCGCTAACTTTATATTAAATATTAACTCATCCCTATCTTATAATAAATTTAAACTTACCTTTAGATTTAAATTAAACTATATTAAACTAATAATTAATCCTAACTATTATACTAAATTACATTAAACTGTATTAAACTAATAATTAATCTAAGTAATAGGAGAGAGAAAAACAGAGAGCCTAAATTATCATATACTAGGCTAGCACAAAGGATAATAATGATTAAAATATAACTTTTATTAATTCATATAAAATAGAAAAGTTTAGCTAAAATAGAGTAAAATTGTAGTGGATAAAATGTTTTGGTAAAAACCATTCAATTAGATAAGTAGTGTATCCCTGCCTCTATATAATCATATGAATAGTGTGAGTGATTACGTAGAGACATCATGAATCTCAATACATTTACTACGTATTACTATTGGAGTAGTTAAATTTTAGAACCTTAATAGAGTAGCACTATTATATATCTCATATAGATGAGCTACAATTTATCCCTAAAATGACAAAATATGTCATTGGTTTAATGAGTCAGATTAAAAAGGTCTGTCCCAAAGGAGGAACACCCTAGTTTTACAGAATTAACATAGCTTCTCTTAAGAAAAAAGGAAAAGTATTTTCCAGAAACTTAAATTGATGATCCTATGTAACAGGTTAGGAAAATACCGTGTACTGAGCAAGTTAGTTACCCAAATAGTGTGGTTTAAACGTTACTATAGAAGAGCACCAACAATCAGGGACAAAATTGTTAAAAGCCATCTTAAAGGCACTTACCCCTGTGGAACATGCAAGTTTTCCCCATACATACGTACTGTGAGACAGATGGAAATTTTCCCCAAAGGAATTATATATATGAATGATTTCTACAACTGTCGAACTAAGAATATCATTTATTGTATTGACTGCATATGTGGCAAAAAGTATGTAGGAATGTCGACTAGAGAACTGAGAACGAGACTAGGGGAACATTTAGGAAATATTCACAATTCCAAAAGCGACCTTGAGAGAGGAAATAAAATTACGTCAGTGGCAAGACACTTTCTGGATAAACATGAAGGAAACCCCGTTCTCACATGTTTGATTTTGCAGAGAATAAGACCAGGCATTAGAGGGGGGAACATTGAAACAACCCTCCTTAAAGAAGAAACTAAATGGATTTTCAGGCTCCAAACTATGGCCCTGAAGGGCTTGAATGAACAACTGACTTTCAGTCCATTCTTACAGTAATTCAACAATAAGAGACAACTTTATAGAAGAATTTCCAATGTAACACTACTTATAGGAACTTGGACATGTAATAAAGTACAGATACTCAACCTAAGTATCAAACCCTTATGTCATAGCACAATCTATGTAATTCTATTAATAATGAGAGAGATAATTATGTATATATACAAATTTGAAAGTATCTTTATACATATATATAAACAAAAAACCTAACCCATACCGAGTATGATTTATTTTATATATATATGGAAGCTGGTAGATAAGGCCCCCTTTAATGATTGGTATGTTTCAATACAAATATCTTGTATTTCATATACACATATGGCAAACCTATTGGATCTTCATTTGGAAATCTAACAATAATGAACATACAAGTGTATTTGAGTTTATCTTTATGGAATCCGTTATCATTATGATATGCCAATATGTTTACAGTGTTTTGAACGACCCTCTTTAAATAGCAGCTTTGAATATCACTAACAACAATCAAATGGAAAACAAAACACAGTTTTTTATACCAAGATACCGTATTCAATAGTTGAGTTTAGTTACTAACAAATCTCATTTTAGCCAATGCTGTATATCATTGTAATTGGAATACATGTTTCTAACATATCAAAGGATTTGTTTACATTCCGTTTGCGATCGCAACATGATTGGTCAATAATGACACACACCCTCCCCTTTCCCTGTCCACTGAAGAACATTTGATGATACACATGACCCTACAGCGTCACTGATGCTCTGGAATTGGTACGCTTGTCACGTGACCGGGACACACCTCCTCCCGGATTGGTTGGCTTCGGTATAAATCAGGCAGCACGAAGAACAATTGGCACCTTTGACAAAGCAGTTGGCGAAACGCGTGTCAGGCGTTCGCACTGCTTCTCCTGAGATATTTGTTAATAGATATTTGTTAATGCTAAGACCGGTGATACTTGTACTGTTACAATAGTGTAAACATAGTGGTTTAAATGCATTAGCGGCTACTCTGATAATTGCACTGTTACATATTATCAGTGCTATATATATATATAGTAACGTTTAAACCACACTATTTGGGTAACTAACTTGCTCAGTACACTGTATTTTCCTAACCTACCATTAGAGCACACAAGTCCTGTTACATAGGATCATCAATTTAAGTTTCTGGAAAATATTTTTCCTTTTTTCTTAAGAGAAGCTATGTTAATTCTGTAAATCTAGGGTGTTTCTCCTTTTTAATCTGACTCATTAAACCAATGACATATTTTGTCATTTTAGGGATAAATTGTAGCTCATCTATATGAGATATATAGTAGTGCTACTCTATTAAGGTTCTAAAATTGAACTACTCCAATAGTAATACGTAGTAAATGTATTGAGATACATGATGTCTCTACGTAAATCACTCACACTATTCATATGATTATATAGAGGTAGGGATACACTACTTATCTAATTGAATGGTTGTTACCAAAACATTTTATCCACTACAATTATACACTATTTTAGCTAAACTTTTCTATTTTATATGAATTAATAAAAGTTATATTTTAATTATTATTATCCTTTGTGCTAGCCTAGTATATGATAATTTAGGCTCTCAACCTAAGTGTGCCATATGATACCTCTGTTTTTCTCTCTCCTATTACTCACATTCATAACCGGTATTCAGGCACTGCCCTCCAGAGATACACAGGCTTAACCTGCAGGGATTTTTTGAGAGCCCAAACTTGCTCCCACTACCAATTCCCCCCTATAAGGGGAATTACTTTTTCATAATAATTAATCTACCCTAACTGTTATACTAAAATTGCATTAAACTACAAATTAAATAAAATATATTATATAGTTAAAAACCTAACCCTGCTCAAATAATTTAAATCTACTATTAAAAATTACAAAGTTACCATAAACTAACAACTAAGTTACACAAAATAACAAACACTCGACTAGATTACGAGATGTGCGTTAGGGTAAAAAATTAGCGTTAAGAGGTCCTAACGCTGCTTTTTTACGCCTGCTGCTATTACGAGTCTTGAAGGTTTAGGGTCACCGCACACGTCTTTGGCCACCGCAAAACGACTTACGTAAACTTAGTAAAGGCTTTTTTCTATGGGACTTCCATAGCGCCGGTATTACGAGTCTGTCCTGGGAGGCCAAAAAGTGAGCGGTACACCCTACCCTGTCAAGAGTCCTAACGCATTTAAAAGTCAGTATTTATGAGTTTTATGGTACAACGCCGTAGCATAAAACTCATGACTAAAGTGCTAAAAAGTACACTAACACCCATAAACTACCTATTAACCCCTAAACCGAGGCCCTCCCACATCGCAAACACTATAATAAAAATTTTAACCTCTAATCTGCCGCTCCGGACACCACCGCCACCTACATTATATTTATGAACCCCTAATCTGCTGATTATAATGTAGGTATTCAGTTTTAAATAGGAATTATTTAGTTAATGATAGTAATATTTATTTAGATTTATTGTAATTATATTAAAGTTAGGGGGTGTTAGGGTTAGACTTAGGTTTAGGTGTTAATAACTTTAATATAGTGGCGGCGACATTGGGGACGGCAGATTAGGGGGTTAATAAATGTAGGTAGGTTGCGGCGACATTGGGGGCGGCAGATTACGCGTTAATAAATAGTATGTAGGTGTCTGCGATGTTGGGGGCAGCAGATTAGGGGTTAATACATATAATGTAGGTGGCGGCGGTGTCTAGAGCGGAAGATTAGGGGTTAATAATTATAATGTAGGTGTTGGCGATGTCGGGGGCGGCAGATTAGGGTTAAAAAGTGTAATATTAGGGGTGTTTATACTTGGGGTTCATGTTAGAGTGTTAGGTGTAGACATAACTTTTGTTTCCCCATAGGAATCAATGGGGCTGCTTTCAGGAGTTTTACGCTGCTTTTTTGCAGGTGTTAGACTTTTTGTCAGCTGGCTCTCCCCATTGATTACTATGGGGAAATCGTGCACGAGCACGTACGACCAGCTCACCGCTGACTTAAGCAGCGCTGGTATTGGAGTGCGGTAATGAGCAAAATTTTGCTCAGCGCTCACTTCTTGTCTTTTAACAACGGGTTTCTGAAAACTCGTAATACCAGCACTGCATGTAAGTGAACGATGAGACAAAACTGCTCATTAGCACCGCATAGCCTCTAATGCAAAACTCGTAATCTGGGCCACTAAGTTACAAAAAAATAAATAAACACTAAGTTACACAAAATAAAAAATAAATTATCAAATATTTAAACTAATTACACCTAATCTAAGAGCCCTATGAAAATAAAAAAAGCCCCCCCAAAATAAAAAAAAAACCCTAGCCTAAACTACCAATGCCCCTTAAAAGGGCTTTTTGCGGGGTATTGTCCCAAAGAAATCAGCTCTTTTACCTGTAAATAAAAAATACAAATAGCCCCCCAACAGTAAACCCCACCACCCACACAACCAACCCCCCAAGTAAAAACTTAATCTAAAAAACCTAAGCTCCCCATTGCCCTGAAAAGGGCATTTGTATGGGCATTGCCCTTAAAAGGGCATTTAGCTCTTTTTCAAAAGCCCAAACCCTAATCTAAAATTAAAACCCACCCAATAAACCCTTAAAAAAGTCTTACACTAACCCCCGAAGATCCACTTACAGTTTCTGAAGAGCCGACATCCATCCTCAACGAAGCAGCAGAAGTCCTCATCGAAGCCGGCAGAAGTCTTCATCCAAGCGGGCCGACGTCTTCATCCAACCGGACAGAAGTCTTCATCCAGACGGCATCTTCCATCTTCATCCATCCGGCGCAGAGCGGCTCCATCTTCAAGACATCCGATGTGGAGCATCTTCTTCTTTTGACGTCTTCTTCAACAATGAATCTTCCTTTAAATGACGTCATCCAAGATGGCGTCCCTTAGATTCCGATTGGCTAATAGAATTCTATCAGCCAATCGGAATTAAGGTTGAAAAAATCCTATTGGCTGTTGCAATCAGCCAATAGGATTGAGCTCGCATTCTATTGGCTGATTGGAATAATGGTAGGTTTTTTTATTTTTGTAATGTTACGTTTAGTGTAAGGTAGCTTAAGTTTTATTTCACAGGTAAGTTTGTATTTATTTTAACTAGGTAGTTAGTAAATAGTTAATAACTATTTACTAACTAGTCTACCTAGTTAAAATAAATACAAACTTACCTGTGAAATAAAAATAAAACCTTAGCTAGCTACAATATAACTATTAGTTATATTGTAGCTAGCTTAGGTTTTATTTCACAGGTAAGTATGTATTTAGTTTTAAATAGGTATTATTTAGTTAATATTTGTAGCTTTAATTTAGCTCTGTTTTAATTATGTTAAAGTTAGGGGGTGTTAGGTTTAGGGTTAGGATTAGGTTTAGGGGTTAATATAGTTTAATTTAGGTTGTTGCGATGTGGGGGTTGGCGGTTTATGGGTTAATATGTTTATTTAGTGGTAGTGATGTGGGAGGCCAGAGGTTTAGGGGTTAATAACTTTATTGGAGGCAATGTCGGGGTGCGGCAGAATAGGGGTTAATATCTTTATTATAGTGTGGGCGATGTTGGGAGTGGCAGATTAGGGCTTAATAGATTTATTTTAGTGGCGGCGATATCGGGAGCGGCAGATTAGGGGTTAAAAAGTTTATGTAGGTTGCGGCAATGTCGGGGGCAGCAGATTAGGGTTGTTTATGTTTAGACATGGGGTTTATGTTAGGGTGTTAGTTTAAAAGGAAAAATAAATTCCCCATAGACATCAATGGGGCTGCGTTACAGAGCTTTTCATTCCGCGATCACAGGTGTTAGGTTTTTTTCTAACACGCTCTCCCCATTGATGTCTATGGGGAAAGTGTGCACGAGAACGTCAAAGCAGCGCTTGTATTTTGTGCCGTATGGAGCTCAATGCAACCATATCGCACGCACAAGCCGGCTTTTCTAAAACTCGTAATAGCAGCGTTATGGAGGGTGAAATAACGCAACTTTTATTGCGTTCATTAAATACCCTCTACAGCGCAAAACTTGTAATCTACCTGTATGAAAATAACCATATTATCTATTAGCTTATCAAACTAGCACGTTACTAATTATCCTCTCTTAAAAGAATTTCAAGGCACCATGGGGTCTTACATTAAATAACTGTTTAGAATAAGAAAACATTTTATTTTAAATGTTTGAAGGGGTAGATAAAATAGATGAATGAAGTTAATGCTATTTTTTTATTTTGGCATACAAAAAGTTACACATTACAGAGTGCATGCTGATAATACTAATAAGATGAATGATAATAAAGGTGTAAAGATTAAAAAGAAAAAAGGGTCTGTCATATAATTTTTTTTAAACGTATTAAAGACCAATAACATGTCAGTATAGCTTATTAATATTATACATTTTTCTTTTTATTTTTAATTAATCAATTTCCATTACAGAGTATAAAAATTGCATCTTAAAATACTTTGGGCTAGAATACAAGTGCAGCGCTAATTAACGCTCCCGCTCGAGCATTAATTGCACTAGAAGTAAGCTTTTGTGCTTGTCTGGCTGCGCTGGTATTACGAGCTGTAAGAATAAAAAAATGCTTACTTTTAAAGATGTGCTAGTCACTAAATAGAAATGTAACAGCACTTTCTGTGCCAGATCTCTGCTATTTTCTCTTTTTCTTTACATAACTGAAAGCAAATTTATGAGAGTGTCATAAACTCATGTAAAGCCAAAACCCCAAATGAAATCCATGACTGCACTTGTCTAATAAAATATGGGAAAGGCTGGCTCAAAAGAATACGTCTGAGCTCATGACTAAAATAAAGTGTGTAAATAAAGATTGATCATATGGTTCATATACAAATTTACTATTATAATCAACAGGGATTTTTGTAAATAATTTGTTTGAAAAGTTTTTGTCAAAACCTTCCTGGTTTCCAAATAAATATTCAAAAATGTTACATTTTTGCAAGTTCTTTATTTTCTTGCTTTTGTTTTAAATTCCTGGAGTCGTCGTACATTCAGTAAACCAGTGCCCCAGTCTGCCTTTTTATCTCCCTGCAAAAAAATATTCCCAATACAAAAGTACTTTATTTTATTTTTGTAAATGTTTGTATTGATAAAAAAAAAACAGAAAAAAAATTCCAATGAAAAAAGAAAAAAAAAAAAGGAAAACGGTAAATTAAAAAAACAGAAATAAAAAAGTAACATTAGAAATAATACTTTTTAATAAATTCATGGACAGGATAAATGTGTGGAAAATGTTTTAGAAAATGTCTTACATGCTTTGTAAGAACCTCCTTTTGCATATTATTATGCTGATGAATTCTTGTGGGAATTCTTATTTTTAAAGACATACCTCCATTTTAAATTACCCATGCGTGGCAAAAACTTGTCAATCTAGAAATAAACATACACCATATAACAAGGCATCTTCTGTTAATACACATTTTCTAATCTCTTTCAATGTGAGCAGCAGACCTTGATGCAATGGTTGAACTAGATTTAAACAGACAAGTACTTAATTTAATAAAGGTCTTTCCAAGTTAGCTTTTTTCTTATCCTACAGACCGTAATGGTTTTAAAAGTAACAGAAAGCAGGAATTCAAATTCAATGCTCAAATTGTAATGGTATTTAAAATAAAGATCATGGCAAGTGGACTCAACAATGCATTAAAATGACAATAGGTTTCCTATGTGCCTTCTATATTATATTTAATAGCAAAAATGTTAATTAAAACTAACAATCGTATTTTCATTCATAAGTAGATTTGGGTTTTAATTCTCACTGTAAGAAATTTTGGAAATTCAAAGCTTTTAGTTCCAAAACTCTGGCTCATACCCAGGTATAATTGTCCGTTATAATACAACAAATAATTTTATATAATTGAACAAATAATTTTTCTTGGCACACAGCTCATAAAACAATACTTTGGTCCAATGTTGTTGCTAGATAAATTGGTACTTTAAGGGATAGGAAAGTCAAAATAAAATTTGCATGATCCAGATTATGTAATTTTAAGACAATTTTTTAATTAACTTCTATTTTCAAATGTGCTTCGTTCTCTTAGCACCCCTTGTTGAAAATAAATATGCACATATCATACACTAGTGGGATCTAGCTGTTTGGTGTCTGAAAACATTTTTTTCATGTGATTGGCTAACTAGATATGTTCAGCTAGCTTCCAGTAGAGCTATGCTGCTCCTTCAGCAAAGGATTACAAGAGAATGAAGCATATTTGATAATAGAAGTAAAATGAAAAGTTATTTAAAATTATATGTTCTATCAAATCATGAAAGAAAATTTTAAAATTTAGATAATTATGCTGATACAGTCAGCTCTTATATCAGCTTTTGTGAAGCAGTATTTGTTCCAACAAAGTCAGTACTTAAATTCCATATTAATAATACACCTTGGTTCACTCTAGAGCTATGGTGGGCGATTTAACAAGAGCCGAATGGCCCCTAATTGCCCTGTTTCCGTGCAAGCGTTCAGGCTCGCCGGAAACAGCAGTTAAGAAGCAGTGGCCTTTTTTAACTCGTCTGCTGCCTCTGAGGCTGCGGACATCAATCCGCTCGATTTCAGACGATTGGGTTGATTGAAACCCCCTGCTAGCGGCCAATTGGTTGCGAATCTGCAGGGGGCAGCATTGCACAAGCAGTTCACCATAACTGCTTGTTCAATGTTAAATGCCAACAGCATATACTGTCGGCATTCAGCGATGTCTGGCGGACATGATACGCTACAGTGTATCATGTCCGCCAGACATTGATAAATCGGCCCCAAGGAATCTACGCTCTACTAAAGAGGAAGCTTATAGGAATGATGATGAAGAAGCATTTAAAAAAGCTAAATATTTGTTCAGTAAAGTAGTTAAGGCTACTAAAAACAATATAAAGGTAAACCTAAACAACTTTTTGCAGGAAATGTCAGTAATATCGTCTGGATAGGGCTCCAGTCTATTACAAACTATAAACCAAAATCTTCAGCTATTATAACGGGTGCTCTATTACCTAAACAATAAACAACTTCTACTCTAAATGTGACAAACAGAGGCCTGCTGTAATTATCTCTGATTTAAAATCTGAAGAGAGTCAATATTTTTCTGTCACCGAACAACAAGTAAACTTTAGTTTTAAAAGATAGGCGCCTAAGAAAACACCAGGCCCTGTAATCATTATTATTCTGGATGTGAAGAAACAAGAGATTTTGATCATGAATGATTACAGGCCTGTTGCTCTTACATCTGTTATTATAAAATGCTTGAAAGAATTATGCAGTGCCATTTAAAAGCCTTGACTGACACCATTCAAGATCCACTACAGTTCACATACAGATCTAATAGATCTGTGGATGACGTGATTAATGTATTTTTATATTATATTTTACATCAATTGGATAATCCTCGCACCTATGTCCGTGTTTTATTGATGATAATATTTCAACAAACAGTGCTAAACTTAAATAGTTTGTACTCACTATGTTGCATTTAATTTTTCTTTGAGGCTACTACTCCTATGAGATAACTTCCCTGTGTGTTAGGCAGAAGGCTCCTCACCAATAGGGAACAAGTGCTGTTAGGTTGGGACCTCCGGGACTCTCTCTTAAATGTGTGGGCTGGACTTGTGCTTACGGGTTCCCCCTGATTGTCTGTAAGGATTCATCCCAGATAAATCTTATGTCTGCTATAGTGTCAGTTCTGCTTTTAATTCTATTGTTCCTAATTAAGTTTTTGTTAAATTAAAACTACTCAATGTGCCCTTTTCCATAGGCCAATGGCTTTATAGCTTTTTATCTAAAAGAGAACAATTTGTTAAAGTGAATGGGCTGATTTCCGACCCTGTCTTCCTCAATACTGGTGTCCCACAGGGTTGTGTTCTTTCTCCCTTGCTCTATTCCTTATATACCAGCAATTTTAATTTTGCAAATGAATTTGAGTGAAGTTATTGAAATTTGCAGATGGCACTACTCTGATTGGGTTTATCTCAGTTGAAGATGACTTGAGCTATAAAATGGAAGTAGACAAGCTGGTAACATGGAGTGAAGCAAATAATTTAGAATTAAATGTTCATAAAACAAAAGAGATGGTAATTGATTTTAGAAAAAAAAAGTCTTCATCACTTTATTTTCTAAAAAATTAAAGATTGCTTTATAGACAGAGTTACATCGAGCAACTACCTTGGCACAACAATTCAACATGATTTGAAATGGGAGGTTAATATTTTTTTTTCTATAATTAAAAAGTTTCAACATCGTTTGTACTTCTTAAGGCAACTTAAACAATATGGCCTGTCTCAAAAACATTTAACTTGTTTTTATTCAGCCATTATTGAATCAGTTTTATCATCCTCTAATTTTAACCAGTTATAGTTCTGCTACATTATCATTAAAGGAAAAACTAAACCAAATTGTAAAATCATTGGGTGTCAACTTATTTCTCTTAAAGAAATTTACTTTTCAAGAAGTATAAGAGTGTCCAATACATTTTATCCAACTCATCTTACCCTGGCCATTGTATTTTTAATGATCTATATTTTTTATGGTAGGCCAAGGTTGAGAGTTTTACGAAATTGCACAAACAGTTTTCTGAATAGTTTTTTTCCCTCAGCAAACAGGAATAATACTTCTCTTATTCTCTTATTTCCCTTTTGCTATGATAAATTGCACTTTGGTCACTCTTTGTAAATACATTTAGTGGTTAGATTTTTACACTGCTGATTGTATTTGTTTGTTCATTGTCATCTGACACCTTTGTACCATGAAAAAAATCCTTGTATAATTTTCTTTTTTTAAAATATTTGGTGAATAAATGATTATTTTCTATATTATTCTACTGAACGATGAAGGGTAATGCTGGTAGGTGAATTCTATAGCAGAATTGCGTTTATTCTTCAGAATCCAGTGTTCTCTGGTCCTGGCATTCAAAGAGTACACAGAGAGTAACACTATTCACAGCCTGAGCCAACATATAGATATAAACTAAGTCTTAATCAATTATGTATTCATTCTCAGTGGTAGAATTCTGTGGATACTACTACTACAATACACATTCAGTTGATTTCAGTAAATTAGGAAGTCAGACAGGTTTCATGCTAGGGTCTGTTGATTTCTGAAGTAAAGTACCTATAAAGAGCAAGATTACAAGTGGAGCCGTATTTAACGCTCCCACTTGCTTGCTAACTCCGCTAGAAGTAAGCTTTTTGCATGCAACGGTTATTACAAGTTGAAAGTAAACTTTTTTCCCATGACTGCTAACCCAATGCGTACAAAAAGTCAAACTTAAAATATTAAGCACCCATTAACTTGTTCCCCCATGAAAATAAAGAAAACACCCTATTTTCTCACAAACCCAATCGCATATTCACAAGTGTGCTAACCCGGCATGAAAATATGAATATTTCACATTCTAATGTTCTTCACATAGCACAATATGTTCTATTTATTCACAAATACATATTTCAACATATATCTGATGGTATTTTAGTACAATATATATCTTATATCTATAACTATATATATATATATATATATATATATATATATATATATATATATATATACATGCATGATTATATATATATATATATATATATACTGTATAGAAATATATAGGTATAGATAAATATGTCCCCTCAAAATAACTCAACATACAGCCATTAATGTCTAAACCATTGGCAACAAAAGTGAGTACACCCCTAGGTGGAAATGTCCAAATTGGGCCCAATAAGCCATTTTCCCTCCCCGGTATCATGAGACTTGTTAGTGTTACAAGGTCTCAGGTGTGAATAGGGATCAGGTGTGTTAAATTCTCTGAGGATCTGAAAAAAAGAATTGTTGCTCTACATAAAGATGGCCTAGGCTATAAAAAGATTGCCAAGATCTGAAAATGAGCTGCAGCATGGTGGGCAAGACCATACAGTGGTTTCACAAGACAGGTTCCACTCATGCATGATCCCCTCCCTTCGGAGACTGGGCCGCAGGGCAGTATTCCAACATGATAACGACCCCAAACACACCTCCAAGATGACCACTGCCTTGCTGAGGGTAAAGGTGATGGACTGGCCAAGCATGTCTCCAGACCTAAACCATATTGAACATCTGTGGGGCATCTTCAAACGGAAGGTGGAGGAGTGCAAGGTCTCTAACATCCACCAGCTCTGTGATGTCGTAATGGAGGAGTGGAAGAGGACTCCAGTGGCAACCTGTGGAGCTCTGGTGAACTCCATGCCCAAGAGGGTTAAGGAAGTGCTGGAAAATAATGGTGGCTACACAAAATATTGCCACTTTGGGCCCAATTTGGACATTTCCACTCATGGGTGTGTTTTGTTGCCAATAGATTAGACGTTAATGGCTGTGTGTTGAGTTATTTTGAGGGGACAGCAAATTCAAACTGTGATACAGACGGTACACTCACTACTTTACATTGTAGCAAAGTGTAATTTCTTCAGTGTTGTCACATGAAAAGATATAATAAAATATTTACACAAATGTGAGGGTTGTGCTCACTTTTGTGGGATACTGTATAAGAATATATATTTATAAATACTTAGAACATATTCCTCTATGTGCAGAACAGTGGAATATGATATATTTACAGTAAATAAACATAAATACACATTATACAATTGTATTAAATATGAATAATGCATTAATATGATTTTACATGTTTTCATTTACTTCACTGCTAAGGGCTCCAATGCAGTTATTTATATGTCTATATATGTATGCATATGTATTTATGTATTTATATGTGTATATGTTTCTGTAATACATATATGCACATACAAATACATAAATATATGTACTCACATAAAACATATACAGGTATATATATATACAGTATATATATATATATATATATATATATATATATATATATATATATACTTATTTAGACATGTATATGTATGTATCTCTATGTTAAAGCCCTTTGCCTGACTAACACCTGAGATCTGTCTTTGAGCCCTTATAACTTTTGTGTGCAATAGTTTTGTAATCATTTTTAGTAGAAAATGTTATTATGACTGTACTTTGTAATATATTTTTGATGTGTTTTGTGACACTTTTTTGTTTCATGAAACAGTTAACCAGAGGTCTGAGGGTACGCTATCCCAACATGCGTTAACTTTCATTTTCTAATTAGCTTGTTATGAATCTTTATATCCAGTAAGTAAGTAAATAATTTTACTTATCCTATCTGCAGATAGGGATGCAGTAGTGTTTGGTTGAAGGTTAAGCATTGTCAGCCGCTATTCAGCTAGGCTTAGGTGCAATATTGGTGAATCATATTGATACTGATGTGCAATACATAAGGAACAATTTACTCGTGTATAGTAGTAGTGCATTATTTCCATGTGATATGTGCTGAAATAATGAGGTGTAATGTTTTATGACATGTTTTAGTGCTTATTTATTATCTGTAGAAATATTTTAATTCAGTGCAGTGTCAGTGCTAACTTTAAAGTACATTGTCACCAGGATACTTTTTTTTGTTCAATGTTAGTATATGATCTTGTATTTTGTCATGTGTTGTCACTGATAATGTAAAATATAATTTAATGGGACACACATGAACATTTTGGAGGAAATTTATTAAACTGTGAATTATCACACAAGTACGATCACCATTATTAATGCCATTCTTCGCACCCTCCGTATTACCTTGATTAGTTTATATTTATCAAATTTTAATCTGTAAATGTTTGCGTCATATACGAAGCGAATATCATCGTATTTATGATAAATTTCATTCCCCAAATGTTCAAATTTATGAAGTATTCAATATGAGCAAGCGAATAACACAGCGTATGTTAGTTACATGTGATATTAAAATGAATGAAATACATCATTACGGCGCAAATGTTATCATACGCCTATTACTTTTGCTCCAAACGTGTATTTTTCAGATAATTTGGGTTATTGCGACAACATGGCAGATGGTGGAGCTGGAAGAACCAAAAGCGGACGTAATGTCCAATTTACTTTAGAACAAAACAAAGTTCTAGTGGACAGGGTACTAGAGCATTATTATGATCTTCTCGGCCATAAGCAGAGGGTTACCACACATAGCCGACATAAGTTTTTGTTGGAAGAGATTAGTCATTTTCTATAAAATGTGAATAGTTGCAAAAAGCATTTCTCTGACATTAAAAGGATTACAAAGTCCAAATATGCCAAAGAAAAAAAAGCAGCTCGGGGGCGACAGGCGGTGGCCCAGCAATGGAATCTGATCTTCTCAACTATAAACGTTGTGTATTGTCTAGATTGGGGAACGAAATAGTTGAAGGTCTTGATGTTCCTTGTGATTCAGATGATTTTCCAGGTCTGTATCCAAAATACATGTTCAAACAGCGTATCTATAGACGTACAACAGTGATATGTGATATTGAATTCTTCCCCTTGAAATCATTATTTCTTTTAATTTTTATTTTGTTGCTTATTTGAAAGTAAGCTTAGGAGATATCACATTTATTGTTATTCATCTGAGCTTCGTTTGATGAGTATGGATTCAAATTTATACGTCTATCATATAGTGCAACCCTTTTTCTGATTAAAAAAAAAATGCCCTAACTACTATGCTTACATTGATTTACTTTCAAATAAGCAATAAAATTGTAAATAAAAAATAAACATTGAAATAGAAATACCTAAAATTATGTATGCTCTTTATGAATCATGAACTTTTCAGTTTGATTATACTTTTCATTGCTTTGGTTTTTACATTTGTGTTCATGAAAGGGGTACTAGACCTCATTGTTTTCTTTAATGTTTTGGATAGAGCACCTAATTTTAAGCTGAATTTCTATTTATGTATATTACATCTCTCTTCCTAAAGTTATCATTCTTTATTTATTTAAAAAAAAATTAAAGCAAAGGTTTTTAAAAAGCCCATTTTATGTTTAAAAAATCTGTAGATATTGTTGATTGGATGGCTATATGCATACACTATTCAGAAAAATCAATCCATGTTACTTTCAACAAAAAAATGGTGGATCTAAATCCTGAATTTTTGAAATTTACAAATAAAGATCAAAAGATAATATAGAAAAGTAAAAAAATAGTATTATATATCAATGTAGCTTAGTATTGCATGCTCTATATGATTCGTGTAAGCAAAATTTTAGGTTTATTATCCCGTTAATGTTTTAATTCAACCGTTCTATGTCTTCAATCTTAATTTTGTAGTCAATTGGTCTATTAAATTTATATAATGATGTGTTCTATTTATTCACAAATACATATTTCAACATATATCTGATGGTATTTTAGTACAATGTATATCTATACCTATATCTATATATTGTTCTTTATCAAGCACAGCTGTAATATAAGGAAGAGAAAAATGAAAAAATGAAAAAAATATTATAATCTCTATAAAAGAAAATAATGTTAATTTACAAGTTATACACATACACTTTTTGATGGTTTTCTATTTGTAATTATATTACTTTACAAAGCAAATTCTTTTTTCATTTTTAATCTTTATTTTTTAATTAAATTTATAAATGTTTTCAATTGAATTGAATGACACTCACATTTAGTTGATCCTCTTCCATCAATGACATTTTCGTTATCAGTATCAACAGGCAATGTTACTTCACATTCATATTGATTGTCCATATCAGTTTGTAATGGATCTTCCATTTCTGTTTTCAGATCAGTATTTTCCATTAAACTTATAGGAAGTGGAGGAGATTTTGCATTACTAATTGGGGTAAAAGCCATTATTGGTCTCAGATATCTTAGAGCACTCTTATTTTTTTTCCTTTCTTCTTTTGGTATCTGTGAGAAAATTTAAATTAGAGAATAATATAAAATACAAATCTATTTAAATTTAGCAAAGATTATTAATATACAGCTAGATTACGAGTTTGGCGTTATGAGTGAAAAAGCTTCGGTATGCTTCATAACTCTGCTTTTTCCCTAACGCCGCTATTACAAGTCTTGCAGGTATAGGTATACCGCACACCTTTTTGGCCGTCACGAAATGTCAGTACCGCACTTTTTAAAAAGTCCTTTTTTATTGGGACTTTCATAGCGCCGGTATTACGAGATTGCCTGGGAGGCCAAAAAGTGAGCGGTACACTCTATAACCACAAGATCCGTACTGCCATCTGCTACTAGCCAATAGGATTGAGCTTGCATTCTATTGGCTGATTGGAATAGCCAATAGATTGCAAGCTCAATCCTATTGGTTGATTGTATCACCTTTAATTCCTATTGGCTGATATAATTCTATCAGCCAATTGGAATGTAAGGGACGCCATCTTGGATGACGTCACTTAAAGGGAAACTTCATTCTACAGTGACCATCGGAAGAAGAGGATGCTCTGCGCCGGATGTCTTGATGATGGACCTGCTCCGCGCTGGATGGATGAAGATAGAAGATGCCATCTGGATGAAGACTTTGGCCCGCTTGGATGAAGACTTCTGCCGGCTTCGATGAGGACTTCTGCCCGCTTGGATGAAGACTTCTGCTGCCCGGATGAGGTTGAATGTCTGGTCTTCAAAAACTGTAAGTGGATTGTTGGGGGTTAGTGTTAGGTTTTTTTAAGGGTTTATTGGGTGGGTTTTATTTTTAGAGTAGGGTTCTGGGCAATGTAAAAGAGCTAAATGCCCTTTTAAGGGCAATGCCCATCCAAATGCCCTTTTCAGGGCAATGGGTAGCTTAGGTTTATTTAGATAGGTTTTTATTTGGGGGGTTTGGTTGTGTGGGTGGTGGGTTTTACTGTTGAGGGCTTGTTTGTATTTTTTTTACAGGCAAAAGAGCTAATTTCTTTGGGGAAATGCCCAGCAAAAGGCCCTTTTAAGGGCTATTGGCAGATTAGTGTAGGCTAGGGTTTTTTTTTATTTTGGGGGGCTTTTTTTAATTTTATAGGGCTATTAGATTAGGAGTAATTCATTTTTATTTTGGATAATTTCATTTTTTATTTTGTGTAATTTAGTGTTTATTTTTTTGTAATTTAGATAATTGTATTTGATTAATTTTTTTATTTTATTGTAATTTTCATTTTTAGTGTAAGGCAGGTTAGGTTTTATTTTACAGGTAACTTTGTATTTATTTTAACTAGGTAGTTAGTAAATGGTTAATAACTATTTACTAACTAGTCTACCTAGTTAAAATAAATACAAACTTACATGTGAAATAAAAATAAAACCTAAGCTAGCTACAATGTAACTATTAGTTATATTGTAGCTAGCTTAGATTTTATTTTACAGGTAAGTATGTATTTAGTTTAAATTAGGAATAATTTAGTTAATAATTGTAAGTTTTATTTAGATTTATTTTAATTATATTTAAGTTAGGAGGTTAGGGTTAGGTTCAGGGTTACATTAGGGTTAGACTTATGCTTAGGGTTAGGGTTACGTTAGGGTTAGGTTTAGGGGTTAATATATTTATGTAGTGTTAGTGATGTGGGAGGCCAGAGGTTTAGGGGTCAATAACTTTAGTATAGTGGCATGACATTGGGGGCGGCAGATTAGGGGCTAATAAGTGTAGGTAGGTGGCGGCGATGTTCAGGCCAGCAGATTAAGGGTTAATAACTGTAATGTAGGTGGCGGCAATGTTAGGGGCAGCAGATTAGGGGTTAATAAATGTATGTAGGTGATGGTGATATCGGGGGCGGCAGATTAAGGGTTAATAACTGTAATGTAGGTGGCGGCGATGTTAGGGGCAGCAGATTAGTGGTGTTTAGATGTGTTTTTTATGTTAGGGTGTTAGGTTTAAACATAATTTTTTCTTTCCCCATAGACATCAATGGGGCTGCGTTATGGAGCTTTTGTTTCTATGATCACAGGTGTAAGGCTTTTTTTTAGCCGACCCTCCCTATTGATGTCTATGGAGAAATCTTGCACGAGCACGTCAAAATACCACTTGTATTTGGGTGAGACATGGAGCCCAACGCAACCATATCGCCCGTACAAGCCTAGTTTTACAAAACCTGTTATAGCAGCGCTATAGGGAGGTGAAATACCGCCGCTTTTGTGGTGGTTGTTAATTTACCTATAGCGCTCAAAACTCATAATCTATCTGATAATAAATATAAATATATATTGAGATATAATTTAGAAGCGCACTAAAAAAGGCTGGGGCAGATTAGAGTACAATGTGTGCAAAGTTTTTGATTATATCTTAAAACATATATTAGTACAATTTTAAGTAGAATGCTGTGACTATTACAATGCTATGTCTATTAAAACATATTTATTCTGTATCTATAAAAAGAGTAGT
This sequence comes from Bombina bombina, assembly GCF_027579735.1. Lineage (NCBI taxonomy): Eukaryota > Metazoa > Chordata > Amphibia > Anura > Bombinatoridae > Bombina > Bombina bombina. The sequence goes on from NC_069503.1 coordinate 1,011,129,429, forward strand.
ATTCCACAATGTTAAAATATATAACATGGATCCCTGTGTACAATGAGCTCTAAATATATATAAAAAAAACATAATAAAAACAGTACAATAAAAGACAATATAATAGAAATGATGAACGGACCACTTTAGTGGTATGGTTAGTTAGTCCCAAAAAAGAAAAGTCTGTGATGGAAAGTCTATAATAAATCTGTGTAGAATCCTAAAGTGATGTCGTGTTGCAGATAAATGAATTCACTATGTAAAAATATCATAAATCTGATGCCTTGAAAAGGTGATAAAAGTGCAAAAATAAAAAATATATAAAATGTAAAAAATGTAAAAGAGGAAAAAGAGGAAAAAAATGCAGAAATCCCCAAAAATCCAAAAAATATAATAATATGAAATATCAAAATTTGTATCAAAAATTTGTATCAAAATATCAAATTTGTAAAAAAGTGTTTTTTTATGTGAAAAATGTCTTAGATAATGATTCAAAAAAAGGGTGATAGGAAATCCTACTGGAGGATGTTGATTTTCTCAAAAGTAGATCCTCCTGTGTGATAGTGTGAAACCTAAAAATAAAAAGGTATAATAGTTCAATAACGCAAAGGACTTTTTTTAAAACACAAGAAATAGGCTTACCATATACAGGTAGCCCTCAGTTTATGCCGGGGTTAGGTTCCAGAAGGAATGGTTGTAAATCAAAACCAAGTTTATAATGTAAGTCAATGGGAAGTGAGGGAGTTAGGTTCAGGGCCCCTCTCAAAATTGTCATAAGTAACACCTAATACATTATTTTTAAAGCTTTGAAATGAAGACTTTAAATGCTAAACAGCATTATAAACATAATAAAATAAACACACAATACAGAATATATAATTAAACTAAGTTAAATGAACAAAAACATTTGCTAAACAGCATTATAAACCTAATAAAATAATCACACAACACAGACTTCACTTGCATTTTTCTGCGAACAGTTCTTTCTATGCATTCCAATCTGGACTGATTTATAGACAGGAAGATCTTGTTCCTTTGAAATCTGCTCGATAGCTCAGGTCTGGTTAAATTGATTCATTTCAGCTTGCTTGGCTTTGCTGCAACACAAGCGGACAGCTCCACCTACTGGCTATTTTAATCAATGCACTGCTTCTCAATGCTTTTCAATAGCAGTCACATGACTGGGGAAAAAAAGGTTGTTATTCTGAAACGGTGTAAATTGAACCGTTGTAAACCGAGGGCCACCTGTATTGTCAACGCATTTCGGCCCTAAACATGGGCCTTTCTCAAGACTAAATATGCTGTGTAATGGTAGCCTATTTATATTCTATACTGACCAATGGTTAGTGAATCATTTTGGCGCCAAAATGATTGCCTGACCTTCTATGGGATGTGCTTCCTGTCAGGTGACCCTTGTGTTTCCTGTCACGTGACCCTTATGTTTACACCGGAAATGGCCCTTTCATTATTAAACTATTAAATATTTCAAATAGTTGGTTTACCTCCTTTCTTTTATATCAAATTGGTCTTCATCAATATGTGTATGTAGATATAGGAAGATAAAAAATAATAAAAAGATAAAAAAATATGTTAAAAGAATGATCAATCCTTATATGTATTCCCATTGTTTGTGCCAGCATGGGCGGGAGTTACATGTGCTCTGGTCGTGTCACTTCCAGTTTAAACTCATTCGTCTATGGATGGTCTTAATAAAGGGATTAGAATGTGAATTCTATATGAGACCCATCTGTGTACTTTTCTGACTCCCAGAGTTGTGTTCCCAAGGGGATATAGTCTTGATATCGGTCACCTCCTTCATCCGACATGGGCGGAAGTGACGCAGGTGACGTCACTTCCATCCTGTTCTCATTGAAAATGTTGTGACCGGAAGTAGCACATAATGTTAATAGTGTCATATCCCTCTATATTTAGTACATGTGCTCTGTACTTTTTTATAGGTGGGCTCACAAATACAAATAAATAAAAATGAAAATAAATAAAAATGAAAATGAAAGCGGAAAGGAAAAAAAATATATTAAAAATATTGATAGCGTTCAGACTCTTTGGAAGCTGAATATAGTGTAGTACAGCAACAGCATAGATAAAAACATAACTAAAAGCATTATTAAAAGCATCCAAGGATAATCTAAAATATATAAAACTTAAGTATGATCTCTTACATAAACATGGCTAAAGGTGCAATATGGAAAACGTACTAGTAAAGTGAAGGTATATATCTGGATCTCAGGGATCGAAAAGCACATACAAAATTTGTAAAATTAGCACAAAAGCAGATTGGTATAGAAACACATGTAAATCATTAAGATTACGGTTGGGAAAATTATGTCATATCACCTTATTGTGAGCTAGTATGAAAATACATGCAAAGGGTCAGTATAGGATATAAATAGGCTACCATTACACATCATATTTAGTCTTGAGAAAGGCCCATGTTTAGGGCCAAAATGCACTGACAATATATGGTAAGCCTATTTCTTGTTTTTAAAAAAAGTCCTTAGCATTATTGCACTATTATTCCTTTTTATTTTTAGGTTTCACACTATCACACGGGAGGATCTACTTTTGAGAAAATCAACATCCTCCAGTCGGATTTCCTATCACCCTCTTTTGGAATCTTTATCTAAGACATTTTTCACATAAAAACACTTTTTTACATATTTGATATATTGATACAAATTTTTTATACAAATTTTGATATTTTCAAATTTTTATATTTTTTGGATTTTTTGGGATTTCTGCATTTTTGCACTTTTTTTGTTTTTTCATCTTTTTCATCTTTTACGTTTTTTACATTTTATATTTTATATATTTTTTATTTTTGCACTTTTATCACCTTTTCAAGGCATCATATTTATGATATTTTTACATAAAGAATTCATTTATCTGCGACACAACATCACTTTAGGATTCTACATGGATTTATTATAGACTTTCCATCACAGACTTTTCTTTTTTTGGACTAACTAACCATACCACTAAAGTGGTCCGTTCATCATTTCTATTATATTGTCTTTTATTGTACTGTTTTTATATGTTTTTTATATATTTACACAGGGATCCATGTTATATATTTTAACACTGTGGAATACTACTCTTTTTATAGATACAGAATAAATATGTTTTAATAGACATAACATTGTAATAGTCACAGCATTCTACTTAAAATTGTACTAATATATATATATATATATATATAAGATATAATCACGAACTTTGCACACATTATACTCTAATCTGTCCCAGCCCTTTTTAGTGTGCTTCTAAATTATATCTCATTATTAACTCTTTCTAGGGTAGCTAGGTACCTCATTCATTTTAGGAGCAATATAGGCAGACATACACATAGCGCTAGGTTAATCAACACCTCTAAATATATATATATATATATATATATATATATATATATATATATATACATATATATATATAAACATATATCTATTATTCATGGTTTGATCATTTAATTTCTATCTCTCTCTCTCTCTCTCTATTTCACTCTCTCTATAGTACTCTCACTCTCTCTATAGATCTCTCTCTCTCTTTCTTTTTCTCTATTTCTCTTTCTCTCTAACTTTTTTCCCTCTATTTATCTGTCTTTATATCATTCTTTTTCTTGATAACTCTCTCTGTCTCTCTCTCTCTCTGTTTCGATCTCTCTATCTCTACCTATATCTCTCTCTATCTTTGTATTTATCTCTCTCCCTCTCTCTTTCTCTCTCTCTATTTCTCTCTCTCTCTTAATATTTCTATGTCTCTCTCTATTTAACTTTATTTCTCTCTGTATTTCTCTCTCTCCCCCTCTCCCTATTCTTCTCTCTATATCTCTCTCTCTTTCTATTTTTCTCTCTCTCACGCCAAATATAAATAACCTTTTCACAAATTATGTCTATCTTTCTCGTTCTCTCTCTTTTTATTTATTTAACTCTCTCTGTCTTTATCTCTTTCTGTATCTTTCTCTCTTTCATTTTTCTCTCTCTATTTCTCTGTATAACTCTCTATCTATCTGTATTTCTCTCTCTCTCTATACCTCTTTCTCTCATTTTTTGTGTCTTAATCTCTCTTTCTGTCTCTCTTTATCTCTCTCTCTCTCTATAGTTCTCTCTATCTCTTTCAGTATATCTCTATCAATTTCTAATTATGTCTCTCTATCTCTTTCTATTTCTCTTTATTTCTCTCTCTTTCCCCTCTCCCCTATCCTTCTCTCTTTAGCTCTCTTTATTTCTCTCTCTATCTTTATCTCTCTCTTTTTCAGTCTTTCTCTTTCTCTCTGTCTTTTTATTTCTATATTTTTTAAATTTCTCCTATATTCTTTATCTGTCTATATCGATCTTCGTCTATATCTCTCTCTTTCTGTCTTTATCTCTCTGTATTGCTCTATTTATAATGATCTATCTATATATGTTTATTTGTCTTTTTCTCTTACTTTGTTTCTCTGTTTCTTGTATTTCTCTCTCTATTCTAGAGTTAACATTTCACTTTGAGCACCCTGGATAGGGTTAGATTTTTATTTAATTACTTTAGATAAACAACAACTATGCCATGCAATAATAAATATAAATGTATAATGGCACCTAAACATTGATTTTAATATTTTAAAAGAAATATATCAATACAAGGAAGAAAGATTGACTATATCGTTCAATATGAAATTTTAATAAAACTGCAAAATATATTAAAATAATGCAATACCAAATTAGTAAATTGTTTTCCCTTTAATTTTTACCAAAAAACATTTGACATAAAAATGAATGAAATGTTTACTATAGCAATTTTTATATTATACTTAAAATCATTAAATAGATGGATACGGATAAAAGATTTCAATGTTTTTTTAAAACAATTAACTGCGTCATAACAAATGCATTACATTATTGTAATAAACAGCTTTAAAAGTTATTATTGAACACTACAAAAAATAAATCAAGAGTATAAATAAATATATGTAATGAACACTTACAAACTCTGATGAGACTTTGAATGCTTCAATGGTACTCTTCTTCATGTCTACTTAAATCTGAATATCTTCAAAGGCACTGTATTCTTGTTCTTTTAATTCCAGATACCCGATACATCCTTCGGATTATCTCATAAACAAGGTAATCGCTCTGATCTTGTTTTACAGAGCGAACACCACCTATTCTTCTAGGAAAATATTTCTCCATCCCATAAGCCAAAATAATTAGCACTCCAGCAGTGAACAGAGAAGGTCGAGACATCTTGCTAACGATTTTCAATAAATGGGTTGTACCTAATTACGTAATATGGCAATCAGTTTAGTACATTCTCAAACACGTTTTTTATATAATTCAATGTTAATCTTTATATTATTTTATGAGATATGTGTTAAGATAAAATATACATTTTTATCATATTCGGTTTACATATTTAACATCATGATTATATTAATCTGTAATCAAATACATGTAGATTAAATGCACTTTAATTTTTTAATCTTGCGTCAGCTATTAGGTAACGTTTCATTATATGTTGAAATAATTTTTTTAGTTATTGAGCTTGCGTTGTACAAATATAGATTAATGTTTACATAGTTTTTGTAAGTTTGTAATACTTTTTAATTAGGTGTATTCTTGTTTGAATAAAATTTATATATATTATGATAGAATCTTCAAAAATTTTAATAAATATATAATTGTTTTTTTTGTTTTTTTTAATCAGCAGAAAAACAATGCCGCTCAAATGAAAAACATGACATAAATCAATGAGTACAAGCTGGATATCATAATTCTATTACATTTCGTCTTTTTCATTGAAAATATAAAACATTTGTTCAGTATGATGCCAAATAGTCCTCCCAAAGGAATCTCATATTACTGAAGAAGTCTAGTTGTTGGGATTGAGCATAGTGGTATCTCTCTAGAGTCAATAGTTGCGTAATATGCTCTTTCCACTCAGATATCGTAGGGACCTGCTGTTTTTTCCACAATCGTGGTATCAGTTGCTTAGCCCCATTTATCATAACATATACTAATTTTAATCTTTACATTTCAGCTTAGGGGGAAAACTAAACAGAAAAAACTACGGATCTATCTCTATCTTATAAGATATACATTTTTCTATTTCTCTGCCAATATCTACCCAAAATTTTCCGAATATATGGACAATTCCACCATATGTGGGCCATTGATCCTACCTCACCACAGCCCCTCCAGCATGTATTTTCCATACTAGTGTATATTTTTGAAAGTCTAAGTGGAGTTAGGTACCACCTATACAGTAATTTCCCATTCATTTCAGTAATAGTTATCGGAGAGGTCCTTCCCATATTTATAAAGAATTTTTCCCATTCTTTAGGTGAGATTTCTCTCTGTAGTTCAGATTCCCATGCCTTGCAATAGGCTGGCAATGATCTAGAATGGTAGGTTATTAATAAGTGATATAACAGTGATAGACCTCCTCTGGTAGGGGATTGATAGAGACAGGTGCTTTCGAACACAGTAAGGGGTCTAAGTAATTTAAGTTTCTGTGGGTTGCAAAATATAAAATGTGACAATTGTTGCCGAATGTACCAATCATTTGCTAGTAGAGGATTCAATTCCAGTATTTCCTCCTCCGACTTTAACTTGCCTTCGCGTATAAGTGTACAGATAGGGATAAGTGAGTTAATGGTGAATGAGGCCTCCCTTACAGGTTGACGTCCTATGGGGATCTCAGGGTAATTGAAAATCGGTGTAAGTGGAGAGGGATTTGAGGAAATACCTGTACTCTTATTAGAGATATTATCCCAAATTTTTAGTGCCTCTGTCATAATGCGGGTGAGTGTCTTATTAATATCCCTATGTATCTTAGTGGTCCAACATATCCCTAGATTAGGGCAGTTAGCTAGCTGTTGCTCCAGTTTGACCCATTCCTTATGTACCACATGTTTACACCAGTCTATAACTCGGGTAAAGATAGCCACTTGTCTGTAATAAGTTAGGTTGGGGACGCTCAGTCCTCCATTTTTTTCTGTTACGATACATAATTTTTTTGGCTATTTGTGGCCTTTTATTTTGCCAAATATATGTATTAAACATGGTTTGCAAGGTATTCAGGTATGATTGTGGAACTGCGATGGGGAGTGTTTGAAATTTATAAAGAATTTTTGGTAGGCTAGTCATTTTAAGTGCCTCCATCCTTCCCATCCAGGATAAACTTTTGTTTTTCCCAGCTATGTAATTCTTGTTGGAGTTCTCCCAGGAAATGTTGGAAATTTTGTTGGAACAAAAGCTGCTGATTATGTGATATCTGAACCCCTAAGTATTTTATAGATGAGTTTTGTATGTGATAGTGATAATTTTGTGCAATTTCTTGCATTTCTATTTCAGGGGTATGTACTCCTAACATCTCTGATTTTGTGGGGTTAATTTTAAACCCAGAGAATTTGCTATATATATCCAACTGGGCATTTAATGCTACCATGTAATGGAGATGTAAGCGATAATATGATGTTGTCAACATATAATGCCTGTTTGTATTGGGTATCTTGGACCATAATACCTTTTATATTCGAATTGTTACGGATCGCTGCTGTAAGAATTTCAATTGTCAGCACGAACAAAATGGGTGACAATGGGCAGCCCTGTCTGGTTCCATTATTGATCCAGATCTTGTTGGAAAGGGAGTCATTTAATTTAATCTTGGCTGTGGGAACGTTGTATAGTGTAAATATTTTGTTTATAAAGCCTTCACCCATGCCAAATCTTATCAATGTACTTTTTAAAAAGGACCAGTTTAGCCGATCAAAGGCCTTTTCTGCATCCATGTCCAAAAAAAACGGCTGGGATGTTGTGTGATTGTGCATATTCCATCAAATTCAAAGTTTTTATGGTATTGTCTCTCGCTTCTCTATGGGGGATAAAGCCTACTTGATTTGTATGTATAAGTTTCGGGAGAATTTTATTTATCCGTAGGGCTAGAATCTTCGTATATAATTTTACGTCCACATTTAAAAGGGAGATTGGTCTATAGCTTTGGGGTTCATCTGAAGGCTTCCCCGACTTTGGAACTACTGTTATGTGGGCTTCTAACATGTTTGGGGGGAATGGGTTGTGAACATTTACTTTATTAAACATCTCTAATAGGTGGGGAATTAGCAGTGGAGCAAGAGTTTTATAGTATGAGACAGAGAAGCCGTCTGGGCCGGGACTTTTACCTGCATTGAGATCGTAAATCGCCGCCTTTACCTCTTCCGAGGTGATCGGGGCTTCTAGGTCTGCTGCTTGATCTTCATCTAGCATAGGAAGGGGGATCTCCCTCAAATAATTTTGTATGACTGGAACATCACTAGGCCTATCTATTGTGCTAGGAATATTGTATAGCTGCGTGTAATACTTCTCGAATTGTGTGAGAATATTTTTGGTAGAATGGACTTTTTTGTTTTTAGCTGTTTTTATTTCATGCACAAAAGATTTAAATTTCTTAATTTTAAGGGCCCTCACTAGCAGTTTGCCTGTCCTATTGCCTTCATAGAAAAAGCATTGCTTAAATTTCGATGTGGTGGCTGCATGTTCCTGTAATAATAATTCATGAAGGGCCTTTCTAGTGTTTTGAAGTAACTTTTGTACAGATTGGTCATCCTGATTCTGTCTATGCTTGTGTTCTAAAACTGATGGTTTTGAGGTAAGATCTAGATACTTCTGCCTTGCTATTTTTTTAAATTGTGCCTTTCTTTTAATAAATTCCCCTCTCATGAAACACTTGTGCGCTTCCCAAACTGTAATGGGCTCTATATCATCAGAAGAGTTAAACGTAAAGTATTCTTGCAATGCTTCCTGTGTTTTAGTTAGTTGTATATCCCCACTCAGTAAGGAGTCATCCATTTTCCATATATATGGGGCAACTTGGGTATGGGGCCATATAATGTCAAAGAATACTGCCGAGTGGTCTGACCATACTGTATGTATGATCCCTGCATTCTTAATGTGTTCCAAACCTATCTGGTTGGTAAGCAAATAGTAAAGTTGGCTATACCTCCTATTTGGGGAGGAGAAAAAAGTGTATTCCCTCTTATCCGGGTTAAGTAACCTCCAAGTATCGTAAAAATTATAATCCTGCATCAGTTTCCATAAATGTTTGAGTGTACGCCTAGATGTGCTGGGGTTTGGATTGGAACTGTCCACTTCTGGATGTATGGGTATGTTAAGATCCCCCCAATAAAAACTAGCCCCTTAGCTATGTCCAGTATACGTCGAAACGTCTTTTTGTAAAAGGGAAGTTGTTGGGTATTGGGCGCATAAACATTAATTAAAGTCACTGGCCTACCGTATAGCAGTCCAAAACCCCCTAGAAAACGGCCTTCAGTATCATTGTGTGTTTGAATATGATGAAAGGGGATAGATTTATGTAACAGAATGCTCACTCCACATGTCTTTGAAATGCCAGAGCTGTGGAAATGCCTGTTGTAAAGAGAGCTCATATACTGTGGCTCATGTGAACGTCTAAAGTACGTCTCTTGCAGGAATAAAATATCTCCTTTTCTTTTATAAAAATCTGACGTGGCCACAGACCTTTTAATTGGAGAGTTTAAACCTCTAACGTTTTGTGTAATAAATTTAAGTATTCTATTTGGGGCAGTCATTGGCAATTAAAATAACAGATTTCCATGAAAAATGTCTCATATAATATCCAGCTCCGAACAGTATTATTCCCATACTATGGTATTTAATTTGTAATCTATACAAACCTCTTAGGAAATTCAGATAAAAATTCAAACAGAAATACAACACATATAACACAAACAAAAACAAAGAATCAATGCCTCTCCTATCTCCGGAGATGGGCATGTGGACTATGTAGATCCCAATTCAGGAGGGGATCAGGCTGGGTTAATACAGTTTGCAGTGTATCTTATTACTTAACAGTATAAAACTGGAGGTTATCACCCTCTTTCCCCCCCTCCCCCCTTCCCATTGCTAGATATAAGGTAGATACCCATATATTCTGTGTTAGGCAAAAACTATACCCTTTAACATTTAAACTTTCACAGTTACCTGCCTTTTAGGGTGATAGAGAATAGTAGCAAAGCAATATAAACTTTTGAGTCTCTAATATACAAACTAGTAAAGTCAAAACTATACTTTACAGGGTTATTACCCTTCACCATCAGGAAGACCGGCTCATGTCCCCAGGGTTATTTCTCAATCTTTCAAGTTCCTTCAGCAGTAGTGGAATTAGTTGCCTTCCTTTGTTCTGGTGGAGCTCCTGGATTAGTGGGTTTGTTGATAGCTCTTGAGGGTGCTGGTAACCATTTTTCAGGTTGTTGCCTTTTCTCCTGTCTCCTTGAGGAGTGTGGTTGGATATCTGATGGTGGGAAATCTGGAGGATCAAGATTTAGGCCTCTGCAGAATTCTGGAACATCTGAAATTTTCCTGCACACCAATCTTCTTGTATCACGTAACACATATAGGTGGAAAGGGAATCCCCACCTGTACAAGATTTTTTTTATCACGCAGCAGCTTTATCAATGGTGCCAACTACCAACGTCTTTGTAGGGTCCTAGGAGCCAAGTCGGTATAAATTGTAACACTGTACCCCTGAACCTCACTGGTTGATGTTTCCGTGATAATGTGAGAATTTCTTCTTTTTCCAAGTAGTTTTTAACTTTCATTATAACATCCCTGGGAGGTCCTGTATCAGGGGGCTTCGGTCTCAACGCCCTGTGGGCCTGACCCACGGTATGTCTACCGCTTGTTGTGACCCCTTCAGATGAGCAAACAGAGATGCAAAGTAGGTATAAAAATCTTTAGGGAGTACTGGTTCGGGAATGCCTCTAATGCGGAGATTCTTCCGCCGACCTCTGTTCTCGAGATCCTCGAGTTTGTCGTTGAGGTCTTCAATAACAGAAGCCTGTGCAGACACTTGATCCTGTATGTCAGCAATCTCCTCCTTTACAATATCTGATTGATCCTCTATGGCTTCAACTCTAAAGCCCAGAGTATGAATGTCCTGTTTAATTTCTGCCATTTCCTCTCTCATACATGTCCTCATGATGTCAGCTATATCTTGTTTGGACGCTAGAGAGGAAAGTAAAGAAAGGGGTATTTGTGTAGAAGTGTCTTGATCTTGGGAGTTTTCATCATCCATAATGGAGCTAGGTGAAGAAGGCTCTCTTGTAGGTTTTGATAGAAATTGCCTCTTATTGTCTGGAGTAGAAAAAAAAGAGCTCACTGTATGTTCTCTCCCTATTGTTTCTAGCTCTTTATTTAGCTTGGTATTTTTCTTTGCGGCCATAATGTCTTTATTTATTTAACCCTTTGCAGTATTCTGATCAGGGTAAATATTCTGTTATATGGGGATGGTTAGGTTTTAATATTGTGTCTCTGTATATTAGTTGGTCTGCTGAATAAACAATAAAAAAAAAAGAAAAAAATGTTTCTTCCCCTTTTTTTCCCCCTTTGTTTTTCTTTATCACATTCCCCTTTGACACTCCTATGAAACAGATTTATCTAGAGTGAGATATAAACAACATCAAGTTAAACCTCTCTGAGAGACACCATAAAACAGATCCTTGTAGTACAGACTCCTCAGTACGATGTTTGGCAATCAGCTCTTTATTTGTATATTGAGGAAATACTTCACTGCGTGTGTTTGAGCGGTGTCGTTATGTGTCTTGTCTTAGGCTGTGAGGTGCAGGACCTACGATCATGCTGGACTGCTAATTAATGAGCGCAGCAGCTATTTATGTTAATGCCGCAAGGCTCATACCTCGTGGGATTGCGATGTGCTCACCGGGTGTGCTCGTGATGTCGGGCCGTCTCCTGCTCCGCTCCTCAGTGTTCCATATGAATGGATGGTCCCTGGGTGGTTGAGCGGTCACCTCCTCTATAATTTAGGTATTTTTAAACACTGCTATCTGGAATTATATACTTTTCAAATGCCTGCTATTCCGGAGCTTTGGGTTTATGCAGCCATCTTAGCTGCGGCCAAACTCCACCCAAATATATATATGTTTTAATTAAAGTAAAATCAATCATGTTAAAAAATTATTTGACTGATGTTACAAATATAAACAAATATATATAGTCATATGTATATCACATTAATAATAGAGAGATGGGTGAATGCCATAGATGCATGTAGATTACAATAAAGAGGGACATGCATAGAGATAGAATTATTGATAATCATACAAAGAAAAAGTGATGCATTGAGAGATATTAATTGATGAGCTGAGGAATGTAGAGTGAGATATGTAGATATATAGAGAACAAGATTTAGAGGCTATTAGAAAGATAATTAGACTTATAGATACAGTTGGAGTAAAGTAGAGATTGATAGAGGCAGAGATAGAGAGGAAAGGATAGATATATGTTGATATAAAAATACTACGTTTAAAACATCGATAAAGGTCAAGATAGAGAGATCACAAGAAAAGGGAGAGTCAAGTTAAATGACAGAGATAGAGCGCGTCATAAAATGAGCAGCGATATTAAAATAAAAGATGGGATAAACAGAGTCATACTTATATTAATCCTTTGGTACTTGAGCAAATTGTTGCAATGATAGAGATGCAGCGTCAGATATTGATATAGTTATTGAGAAAAAAAAAGTTTATATATAGACGCTAATGTATATATTGAGTAACTTGAAAGAGATTCCGGTTAGCATTATAAAGAGATATATAGCGTCAAAAAAATTAAAATAAAATCTAATATTTATAGAGTAGGGTAGAGTTAGATAGATAAATGTGCCTGGTAAAATAGGAGAGTGGCTGAAATCGATGTATGCATTGATTTCGGCCAAATAATAGAAAAATACAGGGATAGAAAGAGAAAGATAGATACAGAGAAGCAAAGTAATTCATGGCCTAAAAATGAAATATTTGTAATTAAAGAGGCGAAAAAAGAGAGTTACAGAATAAATGAAGAGAGAGAAAAATTGTTGTAAATTACTAATAAGAAATATATAATGAAAGATGGATAATGGCAGAGTGATAGAGAAAGAGATATAAAAAAATAGTGATATAAAGTTAAATATATATATTCGGTGATGATGATTGGAAAAAAAGAGAGACTAGGACATAGTGGGAAAGAGAGAGAGATATGAAGGTATAGAGTGCCAGATATATAATGATGAAAGGTGTTGTAGATAGAGTTTGAGAGATAGTTAGTGAGGGATGCATTGACAGATTAGCATAGAGTAAGTGTGATATAATGAAAAATAGAGGTGGTGGAAGAAAGATTAGAGAGAGATAGGCATAGAGAGACGTAAATTGTGTTTTGTTGAGAAAGGCATAGAGAAATAATCAATGATTGATGTAGACATAGGGAGACAGGGATATTGGGGATGGTTTAATACAGAGATATAATAATTTAGAGAGAAGCATAGAGTGAATGGCATTCAAAGATAGCTAAGTAATGTATGAGAGTCTAAGGGAGAGAACGATAGTTAAAATATATACATTAGATAGAGGTATAAAGATACATGTTGATGGAGAGAGATATTGAACAATTTAAAAGAGTATAGATATTAATGTTAAATAAAGGATATACAGATATTTAAAAAGGGTGAGATAGTCTGAGAGATAGTTGTTGAATTTTTTAAATTCATTTTCTAAAAATATATCCTTATATTTCTATGTTGTATATATATAGACTATTATTCAGCTCTTTCTCTCGATACATATATATATATATATATATATATATATATATATATATATACAAAGTTAGAAGTTAGAAAAACACTCATCCAGATTTGTACAAATAAAAAAGGTCAGTCATATTAAATGGAATTTTATTTTTCTATCTTAAAGTGCTCCTAATTTTTTTTTTAATGCACAAATAATAGAACAAAAAACAATATAGAAAAAATAAATTTCAACTTTAAAAATAAGATAATAATCTTCACATATTTAATTTCACATTACATATTACTCTCATAATCCAAATTTTGAATAAAAATGCTTTGAATTCTTTTAATTTTTGAGCTTTACATTTTCATGGTTGAACATCTTCAGAATTTTTTTTAATTTAACCTGTGTATATAAGAAGAAATGATTTAGAATTATTGTTAAAAAAATGAATACATCAATACATAAATAAAATATAATTTATATTTTATTCACCTATAAAATTACTTGCTATCAATTGGTTATGTGCATGTGTACCGCCTTCGACTACATCTTGAGCAACTGATTCCACGCCATCTTCTTCATGGATTGTTATTTCCAGTTCCTCTATGTCAGATTGTCGTAAAGTGATGTTATGCAAATGCAACAGACCAACACCATTACAGCCACTTTCTCAGGAACTTATTGAAGAGTGCCTCCGGATTCATCTAAACAATGAAAACGGCTTTTGAGCATTCCAAAGGTCCTTTCAATCACACTCCTAGTAGTTTTGTGAGTCTCATTGTACCGCATTTCTGATCTTGTTCGTGGAATATTTACAGGTGGAAGTAGCCAGTTCCGACAGGAATATCCTGCATCTCCTTTTGAAAAAAAAATTAAATTAAAAAAAAATTGGAATGTATTACTATATAATTAATCTATTTAAAAACCATTAAGATTTTGTAAATTGTATATATATTTCAATTCTTTAATTTGTTTTTTAAATATATATATATATATATATATATATATATAACAGGAGTATTACATTGAGCAATAATACTTTTTTATTGGACTCTTTCGGAATTAATCATTCTTGATTGCCAACTTATAAATGTTAATCCAATAAAAAAATATTTTTGCTCTATGCAATGCTACTATTATTTAGAAATAGAGATAAAGAGAGAGGGAGAGAGATAAATACAAAGATATATAGAGATAGATATAGGTAGAGATAGAGATAGTTGAGAAAGATACTTTTTTTTAGCAAGTATTGATGTGGAAAGCATGTATTCAAACATCCAACATGAACTAGGAATAAAAGCTATTCAGTACTTCCAGAGAACTGTAAATCCAAGAGGAACTGCACAAGATGATTTTATTGTGGAACTTTTAGAGTTTACATTAAAACATAATTATTTTCTCTTCAACAATAAAATGTTTTTACAAAAAAGGGGCACGTCCCTGGGCACATGCTGTGCTCCAACATATGCCAACCTTTTCCTGGGATGGATAGAAAATACAAGCATTCTGAATCTAGATGAAAATCTATATATGAAATATATAGATTTTTATATTAGATATATTAACGATGTCCTAATTCTCTGGTCAGGATCCAAAAATGATTTTAGTAAATTTATGTTTTGGCTAAATAAGAACAAGCATGGCATGAAGTATACATATGAAATAGAAGAACTAAGTATTTATTTTCTTGATCTCTTAATTACAAAAGAAATGGATGGTACACTGAATACAAAACTCTTCAGGAAAAGTACAGCTACAAACAGCTTATTACAATGGAAAAGTTACCATCCTAAGAATAAAAAATTAGGGATACCTACAGGCCAATATTTAAGAGCAAAAATAAACTACTGTAGCTCAGACGAGGCATTTGAAAAGGAAGCCAAAGAACTGCAGAAGAGATTTAAAGAATGAGGCTACCCTAATAAATGCCTAAAAAAGGCCTATCAAAGAGCAAAAGAAAGTAAGAGACCGAATCTGCTGGAGGAAAAAAGGACTTCCAATAAGAACATAGATATTTAAAAAGATGTGGTACAAATTATTGGCACATTTGATGGCAAGCATGATCAGATAAGACAAATATTTCAAAAACATTGGCATGTACTGCAGAGTGACCCTGACTTGAAGGAAGTTATTAATACTACACCAACAATCACCAACAGAAGATCAAGAAATCTCAGATATAATGATGAACAGCCATTTTAAACCCCCAGAACTCACAACATGGCTAAATAGTACAAAGGGTTTCTTTAAATGCGGTAGATGCAAAGCATGCAGGAACACAAGACCGACAAAGATATTTCAACATCCAAATACAGGAAAAAACATATGATATAAAATGTTTTATGAATTGCCATTCAGACAAAGTAATATATGTGTCAATGTGTAAATGTCCCAAAATCTATGTTGGTGAAACATAGAGGGAGCTCAGAACAAGAGTTCTGGAACATATAGGAGACATAAAATGGAACAGACAAGTTCCAGTCGCACAGCACATGAATACTCATCATAGAGAAAGCAAATATGAAATACAATTTTTCGCCATTGAACAGGTGAACCTAAAAGGACGAAAGGGAGATCTAAATAAGATACTCCTGCAGAAAGAGTGTCGATGGATACATGAATTAAAATCTGCTTCACCAAATGGTTTAAATGAGGCGATATCTTATAAATGCTTCCTATAAAGTAGATCGGGGTCAGAAATTGATTTACTGTCAAAACTTAATCTGTGAGTGCAGAAAGAGAGATGTACCTGTAATAATAATCTATAGAAGGGATACAACTCAAAACAGCAATGGTTTAGACTGACAAATAAACCAATATAAGATAGGTATAATATTGCCGAAATAGCAGTCTCTCTTTACTTAATGCGAATAGCAGTCTCTCTATACCTGAGATTGTAGACCACATATAAATAAATATTGAAAGAAACTGAGCTCAATATTATTAAAGAGTGTCCAATAAACATATTGCAGCTGGGCGACAATGACTAACATCTTATTAGTGATACTTCAGTCCTCTGAATTGAACACTAAATTACACATTGATCTTAAGAAAAAATATATAACAGACACTAAGAATGTTTGAATTGGACCCGCAAAATATTACAAATGAATCATGATAGTGGTAAACAACAAAGAAACATATGTCTAAACAAATAGTAATACTTGTGTTATTATAACAATATATAACAATAATATCCCTCGTAGATAGGGTAATCCATGCAGATTCTCTTGTTAGAGACTAGACTAAGCAATGCTCTAAAACTAACTAAAAATGAACAATGCAAAAGTTTGAAATATATCAACACAATCACAGCCTACTATTGAGAGGTAGCTTACTGTAAGGACGCCAGACGGTTAACACTTCCGTCATATGATTTGGTTACCATGACGACCAATACTAATAAAAGACTGGAGTTGGGCTGAGCAGCCCCATGTCCTGACGAAGTAACGTAATAGTGGAGGAAACGCATTGGTGGGCGGGGCTAATTCAAGACCACGAGTTTGTTGTTGCTCTGAGTGCTTGAAACCAGCTATTGAATGATTAGCTGTGATATAATTCTAGCCTTACTAATATAGAATCTATGAGTTAATAGCAAAATACCTGTCCTGCGAGTTGTGCGGATACAATGACGCATAGCATAGTCTAATTGAAACAGTTTGACTAGCATAAGATTAATTATTGGGTACGCAGTGGTGTATATGAGTGGA
This sequence comes from Bombina bombina, assembly GCF_027579735.1. Taxonomy (NCBI): domain Eukaryota; kingdom Metazoa; phylum Chordata; class Amphibia; order Anura; family Bombinatoridae; genus Bombina; species Bombina bombina. Next base: position 1,011,146,712 of record NC_069503.1, read on the forward strand.
TACAATATTATAATAACATGACTAAATGTGCAGTTGATACAATGTATCAGGAGTATTGAATGTATCATATTAACTGAATGCATAAGGATAAGAAAGCGCAAACAGAAGTTAATAGTTTATTACATAGCCTACTACAAGGTCGATAATAATCACTTTGACAGAACTTGAGTTAAGACCAGTGATAATGACTATGGATATAAAATAATATCGATACTAACCTCATTTCACAAGTGCAAATAAATTACACATGTTCACCACGACACTGAAGCTATAGCTGCTGAGGTTTTGGATTAAATGATGGCGAGTATTGCATAGTGGTAATCTTTATGGTAGTGACTTGTATCATATCACCCCTGCTATCTATACCCAAGGAAAATGGGTAGCACTCGTATTTGGCATTTAATATTAGCTTGGGACCCAATATTGGGAACACATATTAAGATATCTGGTACACCCAGAAATATAGGTTGATATAACTTTGTAATTCCCACTAAGGATTAAGATACCCTTGCTATATATGGACTAATGACACTGATATTTTGTGATTCACAATTAGCCTCATAGCCCTTTTAAATTGTTTGTTTTTAATTTGTAGTGGATGGACTTAAGAATACTTGTGTATGTAGTGGAAGTGACATACCCACACATTTAAAGTATCCACTATAAGTTTTAAGTATTGTTTTGTCTTTTGAGCATAAATGTAAACTAAAGTGTTGTGTTTTTACATATATATATATATATATATATATATATATATATACTTTAGAGATAGACTAAAAAATATATAGAGAGAGAGATTGAAAGAGAGAGATAGATAGAGAGAAAGAGAGATGAAAGAAATAGAGAGAGATATAGAAAAATATATAAATAGTTTTATTGAAATATATATATATATATATATATATATATATATATATATATATATAGAGAGAGAGAGAGAGAGAGAGAAAGATATAGAGTTAGAGAGCGAGGGAGTTCAATATATATATGTAGAATGAGCATGAGTAAAAAAAAAATATACGCAGGAAAAAATATTGACAAAAGAGAGAGATCTGAAGATGGAGAAACAGTGATAAAGAGAGAGAGAAAGAAAGAGAGAGAGAGAGATTTATATATATATTACATTTTCATTATCATAATCATAATCATTAGTGATGTCGCGAATAGTTCGCCGGCGAATAGTTCCTGGCAAACATAGCATGTTTGCGTTTGCCGTGGCGGGCGAACATATGCGATGTTTGATCCACCCCTATTCTTCATCATTGAGTAAACTTTGACCCTTTACCTCACAGTCAGCAGACACATTACAGCCAATCAGCGGCAGACCCTCCCTCCCAGACCCTCCCACCTCCTGCACAGCATCCATTTTAGATTCATTTGGAAGCTGCATTCTTAGTGAGAGGAGGGACAGTGTAGCTGCTGCTGATTTAATAGGGAAATTGATAGCTAGGCTAGTGTATTCAATGTCCACTACAGTCCTGAAGGACTTATCTGATCTCTGCTGTAAGGACAGCACCCCAAAAAGCCCTTTTTAGGGCTAGAACATCAGTCTACTTTTTTTTTCCCTGTGTAATCTAATTGCAGTTGCCTGCCTGCCAGCGTGTGTGTCAGGCTCACAGCGTATACTGTGCCCACTTGCCCAGTGCCACCACTCATATCTGATGTAACAGTAGTGTACATTTAAATAAAAACAACACTTTTTTGACTGTGAAATAATAGCAGACAGCTGCCAATACCTAAGGTGGCCGCCAATAAGGCAGATGGGGAGGGTTAGAGAGATGTTTTGGGGGGGATTAGGGAGGTTGGGGGCTAAGGGGGGGATGATACACCACAGCATATGTAAATATGCTAAAAAAAATTAAAACCTTTTATTTTAGTACTGGCAGACTTTCTGCCAGTACTTAAGATGGCGGGGACAATTGTGGGGTGGGGGAGGGAAGGGAGCTGTTTGGGAGGGATCAGGGGGTCTGATGTGTCAGGTGGGAGGCTGATCTCTACACTAAAGCTAAAATTAACCCTGCAAGCTCCCTACAAACTACCTAATTAACCCCTTCACTGCTAGCCATAATACACGTGTGATGCACAGCAGCATTTAGCGGCCTTCGAATTACAACCATTTATGCCATAATTGCATAAGTTGTTTGTAAATAATTTCTGTGAGAAACCTAAAGTTTGTGAAAAAGTGAAAACATTTTTTTTATTTGATCGCATTTGGCGGTGAAATGGTGGCATGAAATATACCAAAATGGGCCTAGATCAATACTTTGGGATGTCTTCTAAAAAAATATATATACATGTCAAGGGATATTCAGGTATTCCTGACAGATATCAGGGTTCCAATGTAACTAGCGCTCATTTTGAAAAAAAGTGGTTTTGAAATAGCAAAGTGCTTCTTGTATTTATTTCCCTATAACTTGCAAAAAAAGCAAAGAACATGTTAACATTGGGTATTTCTAAACTCAGGACAAAATTTAGAAACTATTTAGCATGGTTGTTTTTTGGTGGTTGTAGATGTGTAACAGATTTTTCAGGGCCTGCCAGGGCACAGTGTCACACCAGTGCAACTCATATCTGGTGTAACTGTAATAGATTGAATAGCAGTTAGTTGTGTGTGTGTCAGGCCTACAGCGTCTACTCTGCCAACGTCTGCCAGTGCACAGTGCCACTCATATCTGTTGTCACAGTAGCTTGCACGCATAGTACCACTAATCGGAAAAAAAATGGCAGGCAGAGGCAGGCCACCCCGCAGGCGCCGTCGTGGTCGTGGTGCTGTGATTCCCTTTGGCCCTAGAATAATGCCCAGAGTTCAGATGCCACGTACCCTGAACTCGAAAAGTTCTGAGGACATAGTTGACTGGCTAACACAGGACACCCAATCTTCTACAGCTTCCGCTCGGAACCTTGACGCACCATCCTCCTCCAGCTTAGCTTCGGGCACCTCTCAAGTTACCACTCACCTGCCTGCCGCCACCACCAACACTAGCACCATAGCCGCTTCATTTGATCTGTCAGAGGAGTTATTTACACATCAGTTGGAAGAAATGAGTGATGGGCAACCATTATTGCCAGAGGATGTAGATAACAGGGATATGTCTCAGTCAGGCAGCATTACACACATGGACGTACGGTGTGATGATGATGTTGTACCCGCTGCGGGAGTTTGGTCTGTCACTGTGAAGCGGGCGTAACCCTTACACTACCTGATCGATACAACATCATACCTGATGTTTTAAAGCACGTTATTCCAAACAATTTAGGAATGTTAGGTGATTTATGCCCTTTATGGATTAAAACCAGACTCTGCATCAACTATGTAATTTTCCATGGGAGTTTTGCCATGGATCCCCCTCCGACACGCCACAGTCCAGGTGTTAGTCCCCTTGAAACAACTTTCCCATCACTATTGTGGCCAGAAAGAGTCCTTGTGGGTTTTAAAATTCGCCTGCCCATTGAAGTCAATGGAGGTTTGCCTGGTTCGCAAACTTTTGCGGAAGTTCGCGTTCGCCGTTTGCGAACCCAAATTTTTATGTTCGTGACATCACTAATAATCATACCTATTAGCCATCCTTCTGGCATTTGTCCTTCCTCAAATTTATGATACAGGGCAGACTGTTTAAGAATATATGAATCATAACATGATCCTGGAAATCCAGAACGGACACTCATAATTTTCAAACCAGCATCGCAAACCATCTGGATGTTCAAAGAATGAAAAAACTTCCTGTTGCGATACATTTCTTCTTTTAGATGTGGTGGCCTTACTCTGACTTGAGTACAATCAATTGCACCTAACACATTTGTAATTCCAGCAAGTCTTAAAAAAAAATTAAGCTTTACAGAATGCCATTTTCCAGCAGTATTTGGGAAAAAGACATACCATTTGAAAACAGACAAAAGAGCATCAATCACTGTAGTTAGGTGGAGTGAAAAAGAAGGTTGGCTCATGCCAACAACTATACTAGTAACATATTGAAAGGAACCATTTGCTAGAAAATTTAAAACAGCCAACAACTTCAACATTCCGGGCAGAGCATGTGTCCGAGAAGTAATGGTTTCCAGTTGATCTGATATTTGATTGTAGAGCCTTTCTATTGATTCTCTACTTAATCTGAAACACCTGACAATGTCAATGTCAGAAAGTGCATCAAGTCCTGATCTGGAACGAAAAAACCTTGGAATCCTTCTGCGTCTTCTTTGAAGCCTATTAATCTGGTGAACAGCTTGATCATCTATTCTTCATTCCATTCTACGCATAAAAATAGTATGAAATATGGAAATAAAAAGTTCCATAACTGTGATTAATATATGTGTTGTAAAAATAATAGTATGGATGTTCATAAGTATATCGGCATTCGAGCTGCAGACATATTCCCGGACTTAGAAATATATCCTTTTTTTTCCCTCCGATTACGGTTTGATAAATTTGAAGAATAATTCAGGCGTCAATTTCGAAGCAAATTATATTGAGAATACAGTGTTGAATGCTTGATAAATTTGCCCCTATATCTGTCCCTAATTACCCTCAGTAGAAGATTCAATAATGTAAAATTAAGTTCCAACATGGTGCCACCCTTTAACTTAATAGAAACCAAATTTACAGAAAAAGGAGAAGAAAAAAATAATAAAAATATGTAGCAAACTTTTTTTTTATTACACAAAATAAAAAACGTTTATAGTACTAGCTCAAAGTGTTTTACTGTTCTCTTAAAAAAACATCTTCACAGTTGAAAATAAAACCCAATTTTTAAAGCAAATTGTGTTGCATAACATGAGGGCAATACAATTAGGTCAGTTTGAGAGCTAGTTCATGTTTTAGCAAATCAACCTCATAATGGGCTAGATTATTATCAGAAAATAACAAACAAAATTATCCAAAACAATAAAAATTTTTCCTATTCTAAAACCCTGTTTTTTTTTAAAAAAAAAAACACCCCAAAATAAAAAACCCTAATCTATAATAAACTACCAAGGGCCCTTAAAAGGGCCTTTTGTAGGGCATTGCCCTAAAGAAATCAGCTCTTTTTCTAAAAAAGTAAAACAAACAACCCCTAACAGTATACAAACCCCCACCCCCCAAAACCACAAAATAAAAATAAAGTTAAACCTAATCTACCCATTGAAGGGCATTTGTATGGGCATTGGCCTTAAAATGGCATTCATCTCTTTTGCTGCCCATTAAAAATAAAAAATGGCTATTCTAAAAAAAATAAACACCCCTAAAAGAAAAAAACCACACACAAAATAACAAACGAATTACACAAAATAATGAAATAATTCCTATTCTAATACCCCATTTTAAAAAAACACCCAAAAATAAAATAACCCTAATCTATAATAAACTACCAATAGCCCTTTTGTGGAGCATTGCCCTAAATAAATCAGCTCTTTTGCTACAAAATAAAAACAAACCCTCAAAATAAAAAAAAATAACGTAAAAATCCTAATCTACCCATTGCCCTGAAAAGGGCATTTGTATGGGCATTACCATTAAAAGGGCATCAGCTCTTTTAAGACAAGCCCAAACCCTAATCTAAAAAAAAAACACCCCCCAAAAAATTAAAAAACCTAACACTAACTCCTCTTTAGGTACTCACAGTTGCTGAAGTCCGGCTTGAACGATCTTCATCACAGCAGCTCTATCTTCATCCAGACGGTTCCATCTTCATCCATCGAGGGACCAGCATCTTCTTTATCCCTGCGGAGGTGGATTTGTTGATGCGCAGAGGCGGAGGTCCAGGCGAAGGTCCAAGATGGAGGTCCAGGTGGAGGTCCATCGATCCTATGTGGAGGTCCTCTTCATGCGATCGTCCACCGCACACTGAGGATTCAAATGCACCCCTTTTATATTCAAATCAGCCAATAAGAATGAATGCTGCTTAAATCCTATTGACTGATTTGAACAGCCAATAGGATTTTAGCAGCTCTAATTCCTATTGTCTGATTTAACATTTTCAGCCAATAGGAATTAAATGGTATCCCCAGTATAAAAGGGGTACCTTGCATTTGAATCCTCAGTGTACGGTGGACGATCACATGAAGAGGACCTCCACATCGGATCGCTGAACTTCCGCCGAGACCTCCGTCTTGGACCTTCGCCTGTACCTCCGCCTCCGCAGGGATGAAGAGGATGCCGGTTCCTCTATGGATGAAGATGGAGCCGTCTGGATGAAGATGGAGCTGCCTGGATGAAGATCGAGCTGCTGGGATGAAGATCGTTCAAGCCGGACTTCAGCAACTGTGAGTACCTAAAGAGGGGTTAGTGTTAGGTTTTTTAAAGATTTTTTGGGGTGTTTTGTTTTTTAGATTATGGTTTGGGCTTGTCTTAAAAGAGTTGAATGCCATTTTAAGAGCAAGAAAAAGAGCTGAATGCACTTTTAAGGTCAATGCCAATACAGGGCAATGGGTAGCTTAGGTTTTTTTATAGTTAGGTTTTTTATTTTGGAGGGCTGGTTGGGTGGTGGGTTTTACTGTTGGGGGGGTCTTTGTATTTTTTACAGGGAAAAGAGCTGATTTCTTTAGGGCAATGCCCTACAAAAGGCCCTTTCAAGGGCTATTGGTAGTTTATTGTAGGCTAGGTTTTTTTTATTTTGAGGGGGCTTTTTATTTTGATAGGGATATTAGATTAAGTGTAATTGTATTTATTTTGGATAATTTCATTTGTTATTTTTTGTAATTTAGTATTTTTAATTTTTTGTAACTGTAGATTTAAAGGGACAGTCTACACCAGAATTGTTATTGTTTTAAAAGATAGATAATCCCTTTATTACCCATTCCCCAGTTTTGCATAACCAACACAGTTATAATAATATACTTTTAACCTCTGTGATTATCTTGTATCTAAGCCTCTGCAAACTGCCCCTTTTTTCAGTTCTTTTGACAGACTTGCAGTCTAGCCAATCAGTGCCTGCTCCCAGATTACTTCACGTGCACGAGCACAGTGTTATCTATAGGAAATATGTGAACTAACACCCTCTAGTGGTGAAAAACTGTTAAAATGCAATCTGAAAGAGGTAGGCTTCAAGGTCTAAGAAATTAGCATATGAACCTCCTAGGTTAAGCTTTCAACTAAGAATAAAAGAGGACAAAGCAAAATTGGTGATAAAAGTAAATTGGAAAATTGTTTAAAATTACATGCTCTATCTGAATCATGAAAGTTTATTTTGGCCTAGACTGTCCCTTTAATTTTTTAGTAGTGTTAGTTTTTTTTAATGAGTAATTTAATGTATTTAATTGACAGTTATTTTAATTTTAGTATAATAGTAATGTTAGGTTAATTTATAGTTTTTTTAATTTCACAGGTAAGTTTTTATTTATTTTTAGATAGGGATCTTGTAATTTAAATTTAAAGTTAGGGGGTTGTTAGGTTTAGGGGTTAATAGTTTAATTTAGTTTTTTGCAATGTGGTAGTGATGTGGGAGGCCAGAGGTTTAGGGGTTAATAACTTTATTTAGTGGCGGCGATGTCGAGGAGCGGCGGAATAGGGGTTAATATCTTTATTATAGTGTGGGCGATGTTGAGGTGCGGGGGAATAGGGGTTAATAACTTTAATATAGTGACGACGATGTCGGGGAGCGGCAGAATAGGAGTAAATAAATTTAATTAGTGGCGGCGATATCAGGAGCAGCAGATTAGGGGTTAATAAGTTTAATTTAGTGTTTGCGATGCGGGAGGGCCTCGGTTTCGGGGTTATGGGTGTTAGTGTACTTTGTAACAGTTTAGTTATGAGTTTTATGTAACAGTTTTGTTGTGTAAAACTCATAACTACTGCTCTCAGACATCGGAACGGATTATAGGGTGTAACACAAGCTTTTTAGCCTCACCGCAAAACTTGTAATGGCAGCGCTATTGAAATCCCATGCAAAAACGTCATTTTTTTTATTGCAGGACTGACGTTGCGTTACAGGCTAAAAGGCTTGCGGTACAGCTATACCAACAAGACTCGTAATGGCTGCGTTGCTGTTTTAACGATGAAATGGCCATTTCTTTAGCGTTAAAACACAAACGCAAAACTTATAATCTAGGTGACTATTTGAAATTTAAATATTAAAAGAGTAATGCTTCACATTACATGTTATATTTGCAAATATTAATGCTCATTTCTGACATAACACATATATGTATATACAAGTATGTGTACAAATTCTAGCATTAATAATACTTTTCAACAAAAAAAGAACATAAGATAAGCATATCATGATTTCTAGAAATACAAATACACATTAATTTATGTGAAAATATCATATATCAGATTTGTCATCAAAAAATATACAAGAGATTTATTGTTTGTTCAGGTATAAATCTAGCTATTTCAAGGACATTAACAGATTAAAACTAAATGATTTGCTTTAGAGAAATGTGCTTGTTCATGGACAGAAATTAAATGGTATAAATAAAGTTGGTAAAGAAGACAAAAATGTCTTCATTTGATGGACATTCAAGGTAGATAATTTAATAAATAAGTATATCCGTGACATCACTGCCTCTTATTTATCAACAGTCCGATGCTATTCGCCCGGGCTTGATGTGTGTGTATTTGACAGACGTGTTGATAACGAATGTAGATTCGCAATTATCAAGCAATTGTAGGAAAGCATACAACTAAAAAAAGGGTTGCCGCAATTCAACCCGATCGAGTATGATCAGGTTGATTGACACCCCCCTGAATCTGCAGGGGGCTGTGAATCTGCAGGGTGCAATGCTGAATACGGAGAGAGTGTTGCTCTCCGCATTCAGCGAGGTCTGTCGGACCTGATCCGCACTGTCGGATCAGGTCCGACAGACCTTTGTTAAATAGGGGCCTATAACTATTTAAATCACTGTTAAAACATTTACTTCAATTAAAAAAAACAACTATAATTTACATGATATATCAGTGTGTGTGTGTGTGTATGAAATTAATTACTTGAATGTATTATACATCTGTTTTGTTATGCATATATTTGAGGGTTAACACTTTAATTCAGGTCTCCAAGAGCACTAAATTCTCCATGACAATATGGATAGTGGACTCTGTGCTATCGATTGTGCTCCACTTGTAGTCTAAGCCACTTACTCTATGTTTTGTAATGTAATACTTAAAGGGACATGAAACCCAAATTTTTTTCTTTCATGATTTAGAAAGAGCATACAATTAAAAACAACTTTCTAATTTACTTCTATTATCTAATTTGCTTCATTCTCTTGATATTGTTTGCTGAAAAGCATATCTAGATATGCTTAGTAGCTGCTGATTGGTAGCTGCACATAGATGCCTCCTGTGATTGGTTCACCGTGTGCATTGCTATTTCTTTATTAAAGTATATCTAAAGAATGAAGCAAATTAGGTAATAGAAGTAAATTGGAATGTTGTTTAAAATTGTGTTCTCTATCTTAATCATGAAAGAAAATGTTTGGGTATAGTGTCCCTTTAAGAAAAAAAGGGCTAAGTGCTAGGTTATTGGAACTTAAAGGGCCATGATACCCAAATGCTGAAACACTTAAAAGTGATGCAGCATAGCTGTAAAAAGCTGACTAGAAAATATCACCTGAACATCTCTATGTAAAAAAGAAAGATATTTTACCTCAAAAGTTCCTCAGTAGCCACATCCCATTGTAAAGGGAGTTAAGCAGGAAATCAGTATGTCTGTCCCGGGACAGGCAAGGGAGCGAGCTTCATGCACACTCATGTTATTTCCATAATCAATTTAAGAAAGTTTACTATGTCTTATGAGAGTTAAGTGAAATCTCATGAGATTACAGTAAAAGAGTTCATAACCTCAGCACTGATGATGCTGATTGGCTGGCTTTCATGTCCTTCTTTCTTTCTTCCCTTTTTTTTAACCTGCAGCTGGGCTGCAGCTGAGTATAACTTTTTACACAGCACTTACTCTGCTGAGCTGAGGAGATTGTGAGGTAAATATAAAATAATAAAATATCTTCCTTTTTTACATAGAGATTCTTAGGTGATATTTTCCTGTCAGCTTTTTACAGTTATGCTGCATCAGTTTCAAGTGATTTAGAATAGAATATTATGCCCCTTTAATTTACTAATTCTAATGTAAACTGAAGGGGCTTTTTAATTAAAATTGAAATGCAGGAGTGCTTTCAATTTTTAATAGAAGCGTTGCAAAACTGTTTGTAGTAAAAGCTATCACTGCCACAAGTGTATGTATCTTGCTGGCAATTGTATAAGTTTTCTCTGACATGACGCAACCCAAAACCAGCTTTCTCATCAGCCACTCTGTTGGAATATAGGTGCATTGGTTGTATTTTTCTAATTTCATGTGCACAGTAAAAGCCATCAATGGCCTAGTGTTATAATAAAATCGATTGGTGAAACTAATATGTTGCTGAGAAAAATCACTTCAACAAAGTGTCATTTAATTGCTATAATTAAAGGGACATGAAAACTAAATTTTTTCTTTCGTGATTCAGGTAGAGGATACAATTTTAAACAACTTTCCAATTTATTTCTATTATTTAATTTGCATCCTTCTCTTGTTATCCTTTGGTGAAAGGTTTATCATGGCAAGCTCAGGAGCAGCAAAGAACCTAGGTTCTAGCTGCTGATTGGTGGCTGCATATATAAACCAATTGTCATTGGCTCACCCATGTGTTTAGTTAGAAACCCGTAGTGCATTGCTTCCCCTTCAACAACCAAGAGAATTAAACAAATTAGATAATAGAAGTAAATTAGAAAGTTGTTTAAAATTGTATTCTCTATCTGAATCATGAAAAAACTATTTTGGGGTTCATGTCCCTTTAATAAGGATTTGTATCCCACCCTTATCACATCTTCAAATTGCCACATCTATTTCATTACTGTTCATTTCTCAGTGCATAGAAGGTTCTCCACTTACCTGCATCGCAAAAACACCTTTTAAATTCTACAAAACAAATTAAAATGGGAATTCAAATTGGAAAATATACTCTTTATTAAACAGTCGATTCTGACGTAAGCACAAAAAATAAATAAAATAAAAATGAGAAAATCTTGTCAGCTTTGAATTAGTGAGACAAGACCGCACAATTAGATATTTCCCAGGGACAATAGAGTCTTTATAAATGTTTGCATACTGGGCAAAAGTTTAGATGATGCCTCTAGGATATCCTGGAAATCCCACAGTCGTATCCTTGTTCTTTCTGTGAGTTTTCGAAGATGCCTCTCGTTCTTTCCAGCGAGAACACTTTTTTGCAACAAAACAGACAAGTGAATATTCTGCACTAGATATTTAAATGAACAGTAAACTTTTTAACACATTTCTAAAGTTGTTGCAGTTGTAAATGTTTCTTTTAAAAAATTATTATGTTAAAAACTGAAATTCAGTGATGTACCCATGTAGCAGAATTTCACTGGACATTTTGTCAGTCTACATATTCCAAAATGTCTTCTAACAGAGGGTTCAGGAGGCTTAGCCAAGTGTAACTTTGGGCAATTATACGAAAGCAATTGTTAGAACTTTAACTTTCAAAATATTCCCCTATCTTTCTAAGATATTTTTATTAGAAAAGTTATTATTTTTATTATTAGTTATTTGTAGAGCACCAGCAGATTCCACAGCACTATAAACATAGGTATGATATGCAAGGTAGCATTTATGGGGGATAAATGTGTACAGGGCTGCACTGTTGTAAATCTGCTGTCATGAAGGTGATCTATAGAACAGCTGGGACTTACATGCTAAGGGTCAGATTACAAGTGGAGTGGTAGTCTGTGTTACCCTTCGCTCGTTAACCTGCTACACTTTGGCTTTTTGCATGCGTGGTGTTGTGTGTGTATTACAAGTTGAAAGTAAAACGTTTTCTCTTGTACGCTATCCTTACGCGCACAAAAAATGAACTTTGAATATTGCAACCGCCTTAACGTATTCCCCCATAGACTTCACCCGACAAGTCACACAAACCCAATTGTGTGCTCTCAAGTGCGCTAACCCGACATTAAATATGAATCGTTCACATTACAATGCTCTTCACATAGCAGAATATGTTATATTTATTTTTGTTTGATAAAATATATATCTATACCTATAAATCTATATGATTACATATAGATATATAGCGCTATATATATAGGAATATATATTTAAAAATATTTCCCTATGTGAAGACCATTGGAATGTGAAATATTTACAGTAAATATATAGTTAAACACTTATTAAATATGAATATTTGTATAAATATGATTTTACAACCAAACTGATAAATCAAAAATAAATAGATAAATAAACCACACAACAAACAAACAACTCCAAAATTGCAGATTCACAGTACATTACCTCCCTATTGACTCCACTGTAAATCACAAAAAACAACTATACTACCAACTTGCAACATTGCTCACTATAAAAACAGATCCTCCATTTTCAGATGTACATCAATTTACAGAGAAGAGAGGTGCAGCTGAAGGGAAAGTGAGCAAAATTACTTTATTGCAAATTATCCACTTAACAACTAGGACCCACAAGGGCCACAATGGTCAGTGGAGGCAGTCAGGACAATCAAAAGGGCAGGTACAATGGGAGAACAAGTATCACTCAGCACAGTCCAAGGGCTACTCAAAGGAAGCTACATGGGCGGGTCAAAGTGCCAGTCCAGGATGAGTCCAAGGGCAATTCCAGGACCCATCATCGGGGCAGTCAAAGAGTCAGTCCAGGGTTCAGTCATAGGGGTAGTCATATAGGAAGTCCTGGGGGAGACACAAGGGAAGTCACAGAGGCAGTGCTGGGGGTAGTCACAAGGGTAGTCAAAAGAACCACTCCAGGGGCAAGTTACAGGGATATTCCAAGTGGGAGTAAGAGAAGTCATAAGGGGAGCAAAAGCAGTCCTAGTGGATGGCAAAAGAGGAGGCCAAAGAAGAAAGTGGAGGAAAAAAGTCGAGGTGGCAGTACAAAAGTTAATTGCTTCAAAGATTAATGATGTTCAATAAAGAAAAACTCCACACACAGATTCCCAAAATCAACTCTTTTATCAACTCACTTCTACTCTTCTAACATCTCTTGTTTAGAAAAAAATATATATGTTAGTCACAAAAAGATTATTTCTCATAAAAGATTATACTGTTAATAAATGTAAGCTTATTAAAACTTTGCACTATGTATCATGTTCAAGGACGAGTGCTCAGAGCAGAGAACAAAAACAAGCTAAACTTCTGCTAACTTTTTCAAGGATAGAGTTACCCTGCACTAATAACAAGAAGCAAAAAAACAAAGAACAAAAAAAAAACACTTGCATTTCTGATTCAACTGCTTGTATTAATTAATTGTGTGTTGATATTCTTTCTGTTGTCTCGGTGCTGCATGCAGAATGGAAGAAGAGAACATGAGAGGGCAACATGGACAATACTTCACATACATACCATTAACCCACAGCTAAGTATTCCTGTGATATGTGTAAGGTGCAACATGTGATGCAATGTAATGACAAAAACATAAAAGGTCTACATTTAATACTTTCATTTACTTTTTATTTTCTTGATTTGCAAGCAAAAAAAAACATAATAGGGAATTAGCTCCAAACCTTTAGTTAAAAAAAACGGTTAAGTAACTACAAAGAGCACAAAAAAAGGCCAGAGTCAGCATCACTTCTCCAACACCAATGTGCTTCACATGTCTTTAAACGCATACGGCTAGATTTGGAGTTTTGTCGGTAAGGACCCGCGTAGCTAATGCTGGCTTTTTTCTGGCCGCACCATAAAAATAACTCTGGTATTGAGAGTCCACATAAAGGCTGCGTTAGGCACCAAAAAAGGAGTGTAGAGCATTTTTAACGCAGCTTCAACTCTCGATACCAGAGTTGCTTACGCAAGCGGCCAGCCTCAAAAACGTGCTCGTGCACGATTCTCCCATAGAAAACAATGGGGCTGTTTGAGCTGAAAAAAAACCTAACACCTGCAAAAAAGCCGCGTTCAGCTCCTAACGCAGCCCCATTGTTTGCTATGGGGAAACACTTCCTACGTCTGCACCTAACACCCTAACATGTACCCCGAGTCTAAACACCCCTAACCTTACACTTATTAACCCCTAATCTGCCGCCCCCCGCTATCGCTGACCCCTGCATATTATTATTAACCCCTAATCTGCCGCTCCGTAAACTGCCGCTACTTACATTATCCCTATGTACCCCTAATCTGCTGCCCTAACATCGCCGACCCCTATATTATATTTATTAACCCCTAATCTGCCCCCCACAACGTCGCCTCCACCTGCCTACACTTATTAACCCCTAATCTGCCGAGCGGACCTGAGCGCTACTATAATAAAGTTATTAACCCCTAATCCGCCTCACTAACCCAATAATAAATAGTATTAACCCCTAATCTGCCCTCCCTAACATCGCCGACACCTAACTTCAATTATTAACCCCTAATCTGCCGACTGGAGCTCACCGCTATTCTAATAAATGTATTAACCCCTAAAGCTAAGTCTAACCCTAACACTAACACCCCCCTAAGTTAAATATAATTTACATCTAATGAAATTAATTATCTCTTATTAAATAAATTATTCCTATTTAAAGCTAAATACTTACCTGTAAAATAAATCCTAATATAGCTACAATATAAATTATAATTATATTATAGCTATTTTAGGATTAATATTTATTTGACAGGCAACTTTGTAATTATTTTAACCAGGTACAGTAGCTATTAAATAGTTAAGAACTATTTAATAGCTACCTAGTTAAAATAATTACAAAATTACCTGTAAAATAAATCCTAACCTAAGTTACAATTAAACACTATACTATCATTAAATTAATTAAATAAAATACCTACAATTACCTACAATTAAACCTAACACTACACTATCAATAAATAAATTAAATACAATTCCTACAAATAACTACAATGAAATAAACTAACTAAAGTACAAAAAATAGAAAAGAACTAAGTTACAAAAAATAAAAAAATATTTACAAACATAAGAAAAATATTACAACAATTTTAAACTAATTACACCTACTCTAAGCCCCCTAATAAAATAACAAAGCCCCCCAAAATAAAAAAAATGCCCTACCCTATTCTACATTACTAAAGTTCAAAGCTCTTTTACCTTACCAGCCCTGAACAGGGCCCTTTGCGGGGCATGCCCCAAGAAGTTCAGCTCTTTTGCCTGTAAAAAAAAAAACATACAATACCCCCCCTCAACATTACAACCCACCACCCACATACCCCTAATCTAACCCAAACCCCCCTTAAATAAACCTAACACTAAGCCCCTGAAGATCTTCCTACCTTATCTTCACCCTGCCAGGTTCACCGATCCGTCCTGAAGAGCTCCTCCGATGTCCTGATCCAAGCCCAAGCGGGGGGCTGAAGAGGTCCATGATCCGGCTGAAGTCTTCATCCAAGCGGGAGCTGAAGAGGTCCATGATCCGGATGAAGTCTTCATCCAAGTGGGAGCTGAAGAGGTCCATGATCCGGATGAAGTCTTCTATCAACGGCATCTTCAATCTTCTTTCTTCGGGAGCCATCATCTTCCATCCGACGCGGAACATCCTCTTCTCCCGACGCCTACTTGCCGAATGACGGTTCCTTTAAGGGACGTCATCCAAGATGGCGTCCCTCGAATTCCGATTGGCTGATAGGATTCTATCAGCCAATCGGAATTAAGGTAGGAATATTCTGATTGGCTGATGGAATCAGCCAATCAGAATCAAGTTCAATCCGATTGGCTGATCCAATCAGCCAATCAGATTGAGCTCGCATTCTATTGGCTGTTCCGATCAGCCAATAGAATGCAAGCTCAATCTGATTGGCTGATTCGCCATCTTGGATGACGTTCCTTAAAGGAACCATCATTCTTCAGTTGGACGTCGGAGGAAGAAGATCCGTGCTGGAGGTCTTCACGATGGAGCCGTTCCTCATCGGATGAAGATAGAAGATGCCGCTTGGATCAAAATAGGAATAGGCTTTAATTAGGAATAATTTATTTAATAAGAGATAATTAATTTCGTTAGATGTAAATTATATTTAATTTAGGGGGGTGTTAGTGTTAGGGTTAGACTTTGCTTTAGGGGTTAATACATTTATTAGAATAGCGGTGAGCTCCAGTCGGCAGATTAGGGGTTAATAATTGAAGTTAGGTGTTGGCGATGTTAGGGAGGGCAGATTAGGGGTTAATACTATTTATTATAGGGTTAGTGAGGCGGATTAGGGGTTAATAACTTTATTATAGTAGCGCTCAGGTCCGGTCGGCAGATTAGGGGTTAATAAGTGTAGGCAGGTGGAGGCGACGTTGAGGGGGGCAGATTAGGGGTTAATAAATATAATATAGGGGTCGGCGGTGTTAGTGGCAACAGATTAGGGGTACATAAGGATAACGTAGGTGGCGGCGCTTTGCGGTCGGCAGATTAGGGGTTAATTATTGTAGGTAGCTGGCTGCGACGTTGTGGGGGGCAGATTAGGGGTTAATAAATATAATATAGGGGTCGGCGGTGTTAGGGGCAGCAGATTAGGGGTACATAAGGATAACGTAGGTGGCGGCGCTTTGCGGTCGGCAGATTAGGGGTTAATAAGTGTAGGTAGGTGGAGGCGACGTTGTGGGGGGCAGGTTAGGGGTTAATAAATATAATATAGGGGTCAGCGGTGTTAGGGGCAGCAGATTAGGGGTACATAAGTATAACGTAGGTGGCGGTCGGCAGATTAGGGGTTAAAAAAATTTAATCGAGTGGCGGCGATGTGGGGGGACCTCGGTTTAGGGGTACATAGGTAGTTTATGGGTGTTAGTGTACTTTAGAGCACAGTAGTTAAGAGCTTTATAAACCGGCGTTAGCCCAGAAAGCTCTTAACTACTGACTTTTTTCCTGCGGCTGGAGTTTTGTCGTTAGATGTCTAACGCTCACTTCAGACACGACTCTAAATACCGGAGTTAGAAAGATCCCATTGAAAAGATAGGATACGCAATTTACGTAAGGGGATCTGCGGTATGGAAAAGTCGCGGCTGAAAAGTGAGCGTTAGACCCTATTTTGAGTGACTCCAAATACCGGAGGTAGCCTAAAACCAGCGTTAGGAGCCTCTAACGCTGGTTTTCACGGCTAACGCCAAACTCCAAATCTAGGCCATAGTGTTCACACTTACCTAATGATGCTATTGGATATTGACAAATATCTCTTCTAGGTACTGAAGAAGTCTCAATCCTTGTCACACCCATGCCTGGAATTAATCTACAGACCTCCAGTCACTGAGTCTTCTGCCTTTCCTCTTGAGTTACTGGAGGGCTCTGGCTCAGTGTGAATGTTTCCTACTGCCTGCACTGGCTGGTTCTTTAGCAACACCAGCTTGCCAGCTGCAGACCACTCCCTGTCCTGACATTGTGGTTCATCCCTGTACTTGTGCCTCTGACCAGTGTCCTGCTATCTGCTGTTTTTTGTGATTTTCTTGCTCCTGAACCTGGCAATTCATCTTTTTTTTAATTTTTTTTTATTGAGTTGAACATGAGAGATTATACATGTATAGCCAGGAAAACAAAATAACATACACTATTGATATCTCAGAACTGAACTTAAAATCAAGTATATATATATATATATATATATATATATATATTTTATAACACACAGAGAAAACCCAGCACTCACTTACAAGCTCTCAGCTAAGATTTAAAAGCAAAAATGGAAAGGTTAGTCAACGCATCTGGCCAAATGGGACAAGCTCAGGTACCACGTCAAGGTCCTTTCCAATACCTGAGACCCTAAAACAGCCACACAATGCAAGCTTTCAAATCCAAACAAACTGAAAACAAGGGAAGGGTGCACAGGAATATGTAACCACCCTAGACATATACAAAACACGGAAGGGAACTGCACTCTCATACCGGACCGGGTACACATCCCATGACCCTGCAACATGCTCAGCCCTGGGTGCCACTGGCACTCACAGGAAGCTGTGCTGTCCCCAGAGCCACAAGCAGTTAACCCCAGACAGGTCTGGGTGCAAGAACCATAGGGAAAATTACAAAACAAATTAATACAACACACAGAGAAAACCCAGCACGCATTTGCTCTTCTTACCATTTGTAACCCAATACAGCTCCCAACACCATGAAATTAAAAAAAATTCTCAAAACATTGGCACTTCATTAAAAAAGACTACATTTTAGGACATAGAATTAAAAACCACCCAGACATTATTTTAAAATAAGCCAAAAACCTAAAAAATATCCTTTCCCCTACCCTAGTGAGTACAAAGGAACAAAAAATAAAGGTTTATCAGAAAGAAACTTACCGGGAGAGAAACTAGAAGGTTTTTTTCCATGTATCTCTTGCAAAGCGTGCAAACACAGCACCAAAACAAAAATCATTAAATCTAACAACAATGAGCACTATATTAAAATAAAAGATATCATACGATGCTCTGATAAAAACATAATATATTGCATACAATGTTTATGTGGCCACCAACAATTTGGTCAAACAAGCCGAATGTTAAGAGATAGAATAAGGGAGCACTTACATCAAATCGAACATAAAGCCACTAATACAGTATTATACAAACACTTTTCAGAAATACAGCATGGTAAAACTGAACATATGAAATTCTGCGGAGTTAAAAAATATTTATAATTTCAAAACCTCCTTGTGGGCTAAATATGGAATTTGAACTTCTATATAAATTAGAGATCGCATCACATATATATACATCCTTAATTTAAATTAGAATCCTCATCACACATACATACACCCTTTAAATTAATTATTATTCACTATCGCCTAGATTTAGAGTTCTGCGTTAGCCGTCAAAAGCAGCGTTAAGGGGTCCTAACGCTGCTTTTGGCCACCCGCTGGTATTTAGAGTCAGACAGGAAAGGGTCTAACGCTCACTTTCAAGCCGCGACTTTTCCATACCACAGATCCCCTTATGCCAATTGCGTATCCTATCTTTTCAATGGGATCTTCCTAACGCCGGTATTTAGAGTCTTGGCTGAAGTGAGCGGTAGAGTTCTACCGACAAGACTCCGGCCGCAAAAAAAAAGTCAGTAGTTAAGAGCTTTATGGGCTAACGCTGGTTTATAAAGCTCTTAACTACAGTGCTCTAAAGTACACTATCACCCATAAACTACCTATGTACCCCTAAACCGAGGCCCCCCCCACATCGCCCCCACTATAATAAATATTTTTAACCCCTAATCTGCCGACCGCACACCGCTGCCACCTACATTATCCCTATGAACCCCTAATCTGCTGCCCCTAACATCGCCGACACCTACATAATATTTATTAACCCCTAATCTGCCCCCCCAACGTCGCCGCTACCTAACTACACTTATTAACCCCTAATCTGCCGACCGGACCTTGCCGCCACTATAATAAATGTATTAACCCCTAAAGCTAACCCTAACCCTAACACCCCCCTAAATGAAATATAATTTTAATCTAACAAAATTAATTAAATCTTATTAACTAAAGTATTCCTATTTAAAACTAAATACTTACCTGTAAAATAAACCCTAATATAGCTACAATATAACGAATAATTATATTGTAGCTATTTTAGGATTTATATTTATTTTACAGGCAACTTTGTATTTATTTTAACTAGGTACAATAGCTATTAAAATAGTTATTAACTATTTAATAGCTACCTAGTTAAAATAATTACAAAATTACCTGTAAAATAAATCCTAACCTGTTACAATTAAACCTAACACTACACTATCAATAAATTAATTAAATAAATTACCTACAATTACATACAATTAAATAAACTAAACTAAATTAAAAAAACGAACACTAAATTACAAAAAATAAAAAAAGATTACAAGAATATTAGGCTAATTACATGGAAGAAAAAAAGGAGGCGCCACAATAGTGTGAGATCGTAGGTAACAGTAACCCCACACACAATACAGAATCACTTACTAGAATAAAAGCACTTGAGAAGTGCCACAGATGCAGACTGAACCATTAAAAGCTCTCCAGTGAGCTTATCCTCACGAATATAGAGCCAGAAGACTTACGCCTATGTAACTCCCTAAACCTGACGATCGCAAAGGCCATGGTTGTCTACAAAGTCCATCTGAGGTCAAATCGCATATTGAAAAGAAACACAGATCAGCAGCTGCGAGTGAAGATAGTTTATGATAAAAGTATTGATGATATTGGGATTTCAAAGCAAGTGTGTCGGCTCATATCTGTGAGGTTCTACTCACTGATTCCTTAACCGGATTGGGATTCTGAAGCAAGTCTTCTGGCTCTATATTTGTGAGGATAAGTTCGCTGGACAGCTTTTAATGGTTCAGTCTGCATCTGTGGCACTTCTAAAGTGCTTTTATTCTAGTAAGTGATTCTGTATTGTGTGTGGGGGTTACTGTTACCTACGATCTCACACTATTGTGGCGCCTCCTTTTTTTCTTCCATATATCTACAGATCAACGCTGGTGCCTACCAGTTTTGGAAGGAGTGTTGCTGCCGCACATCCCGCAACTAAGTGGACTTTTGGAGATATATCTATTTCCTGGATATTGTATGAGTACTACTTATATGGACTGTAGTTCGCTGGAGTATTATTGTATGTATCACGTTATATAATTCAGCACTATTATATATATATATTTTTATTTTCATATGTTTTCACTCACTGTGATTTCGTAGTCACACATTTCAGCCATACATTGTTGCTGGATTCTCTTACACGGTTATATCACATATATACTTGTATTCTCATATTCAAGATTTGAGATATACACCTTTTCCTTTATTTAAAGGTATTTAGAGAATTTTTTTACATGATTTTTATTTATATCACGTATTGCAATTAGGCGCCTTCATTCTTTTTCACATTATTAGGCTAATTACACCTACTCTAAGCCCCCTAATAAAATAAAAAAGCCCCCCAAAATAATAAAGGTCCCTACCCTATTCAAAATTAAAAAGTAACCAGCTCTTTTACCAGCCCTTAAAAAGGCTTTTTGCGGGGCATGCCCCTAAGTAATCAGCTCTTTTGCCTGTAAAAAAAAATACAACCCCCCAACATTAAAACCCACCACCCACATACCACTACTCTAACCCAAACCCCCCTTAAATAAACCTAACAATACCCCCCTGAAGATCTCCCTACCTTGAGTTGTGTTCACCCAGCCGGGCACTGATGGACCAAAAGAGGACATCCGGAGCGGCAGAAGTCTTCATCCTATCCGGGCAGAAGAGGACATCCGGACCGGCAGACATCTTCATCCAAGCGGCATCTTCTATCTTCATCCATCCGGAGCGGAGCGGAGCCATCTTCTTCCAGCCGATGCGGATCCATCCTCTTCAACCGATGCCTACTCGCCGAAAGAAGTTTCCTTTAAATGACGTCATCCAAGATGGCGTCCCTCGAATTCCGATTGGCTGATAGGATTCTATCAGCCAATCGGAATTAAGGTAGGAAAACCTTAATTCGATCAGCCAATAGAATGCAAGCTCAATCTGATTGGCTGATTGGATCAGATTTTTCCTACCTTAATTCCGATTGGCTAATAGAATCCTATCAGCCAATCTGAATTCGAGGGACGCCATCTTGGATGACGTCATTTAAAGGAACCTTCATTCGGCGAGTAGGCGTCGGTTGAAGAAGATGGATCCGCGTTGGCTGGAGGAAGATGGCTCCGCTCCGCTCCGGATGGATGAAGATAGAAGATGCCGCTTGGATGAAGATGTCTGCCGGTCCGGATGTCCTCTTCTGCCCGGATAGGATGAAGACTTCTGCTGCTCCGGATGTCCTCTTTTGGTCTATCGGTGCCCGGCTGGGTGAACACGACTCAAGGTAGGGAGATCTTCAGGGGGGTAGCGTTAGGTTTATTTAAGGGGGGTTTGGGTTAGAGTAGGGGTATGTGGGTGGTGGGTTTTAATGTTGGAGGGGTTGTATTTTTTTTTACAGGCAAAAGAGCTGATTACTTAGGGGCATGCTCCGCAAAAAGCCCTTTTAAGGGCTGGTAAAAGAGCTGGTTACTTTTTAATTTAGAATAGGGTAGGGACCTTTATTATTTTGGGGGGCTTTTTTATTTTATTAGGGGGCTTAGAGTAGGTGTAATTAGCCTAATATTCTTGTAATCTTTTTTATTTTTTGTAATTTAGTGGGGGTTTTTTTTTGTAATTTAGTTTAGTTTATTTAATTGTATGTAATTGTAGGTAATTTATTTAATTCATTTATTGATAGTGTAGTGTTAGGTTTAATTGTAACTTAGGTTAGGATTTATTTTACAGGTAATTTTGTAATTATTTTAACTAGGTAGCTATTAAATAGTTAATAACTATTTAATAGCTATTGTACCTTTTTAAAATAAATGCAAAGTTGCCTGTAAAATAAATATAAATCCTAAAATAGCTACAATATAATTATTCATTATATTGTAGCTATATTAGGGTTTATTTTACAGGTAAGTATTTAGTTTTAAATAGGAATACTTTAGTTAATAAGATTTAATTTATTTAATTAGATTAAAATTATGTTTAACTTAGGGGGGTGTTAGGGTTAGGGTTAGACTTAGCTTTAGGGGTTAATATATTTATTATAGTGGTGGTGAGGTCCGGTCGGCAGATTAGGGGTTAATAAGTGTAGTTAGGTAGGGGCGACATTGGGGGGGCAGATTAGGGGTTAATAAATATAATATAGGGGTTGGCGATGTTTGGGGCAGCAGATTAGGGGTACATAGGTATAATGTAGGTTGCGGCGTTGTCCGGAGTGGCAGATTAGGGGTTAATAGTATAATGCAGGTGTCAGCAATAGTGGGGGCGGCAGATTAGGGGTTAATGAGTGTAAGGTTAGAGGTGTTTAGACTCGGGGTTCATGTTAGGGTGTTATGTGCAGACTTAGAAAGTGTTTCCCCATAGGAAACAATGGGGCTGCGTTGGGAGATTAACGCTGCTTTTTTGCAGGTGTTTTTTCATCCCAAACTGCCCCATTGTTTCCTATGGGGGAATCGTGCACAAGCACGTTTTGCCAGTTTACCGCTACTGTAAGCAACGCTGGTATATAGGGTTGAAGTGGCGGTACATTCGGCTCAATGCACCCTTTTTGGAGCCTAACGCAGCCCTTCAGACAACTCTAAATACCAGCGTTGTCTTAAGGGTGCGTTGGGAAAAAAAGTTGCATTAGCTACGCGGGTCTTTACCGACAAAACTCTAAATCTAGACGTATTTTTTTTTCCTCATGATTTTATATTTTTTATCATGATTATGTATATTATGTACTCTCCAATAATTAGAATTCCCTTATTAAAAAATAATCCCATGTTTTAATAAACGGTAATAACTCTATTTGAATATTTTAGAGGTACTTTTTGAGACAATTTTTAGAATGTTTTAAACTCCTTATATATTTTTTTGATACATAAATATACATTCTAAATAAATATATATATACATTTTACATCTATATATTTTTTCAATATATATTTTTTTATAATAGAATCTATTCTATTAACAATGTTTTACCAACATCTGTTTATATTTTGTATAAAATCCTATGATATATATGTATTTATTATTTCCAACATTACCCCTTTTTTACACATTAGAGGAATTAATGCCGATACAGTATATACAATATCACTATTCTGCTATATTTCAAACAAACTTTTACACACTTAATACTTGTTACACATATCACTAAATTAAATATCTTTTTTCGTAAATACACAATTATTCAATAACCATAGTACACTTTCAAATATAATATAATATTGTATGTTTCTATAAAAATGCGGCACCTACTATAATTGCAAAGATATTCCTTTTTTCAAATACAAAAGCATTTTTTCTATATATTTAAAACATTTATATATTTATCCCTTTATTTATATTAAACTAAAGGTATCAATTTAGCTAAACCACATTATAACCACATGATTAACACTAATCTCGCATTTTTCCGATTATATTTATTGTATGATTTTTGCGTTTTTTATTACGTTTTCTTGTTCTCAATTCAGGTATGATCTAGAATGTTTTTTAATACATTATGCAGATAACCGTATTCAACAATTCTATTTACGTTAATGTAATTAATATGTATCTGTTAAACTATTCTAATAAGACATTAAGGACATCATTAATGGGCATCTTGATAAAGGCCATCGACCGAAAAGCATAGATTGCTTATTACAGGCTGTATCTAATAGCCTGCCACAACAGAGGAAGATCTGTTCCCCGCTAGGTATTTCGAATAGTGAGCACAGAGATACTATCTCTGGTCATCCAACTGTTTTTTTCTCCTTTTTGGATCCGCTCACCTGCTGTCAGATTCACTTATCTAGGCTATAATCAATAGCCCCCACAGAGAAAAACTGCTCTCCAGCTAGCTATTTAAAATAGCAACCACAAAGATACTATCTCTATAAAGAATCACGGACTTGCGCACAACCGGTTACACATCGGCCTTATTATATGATCTGTTCACTTGCTGCTAGTCCGATAATCTAACGAACCATCCTCAAACACCCACATCAACAATTGCCACCAATTTGTGGACATCAGGAATCACATAGTTTTGCTGTTTTCTATTATTTTCTGTAGTCCTTTATAAGCATAAGGGCTTGCCGGTATCATTCAATCAGTCTTTGTCGTTTTGACCCTATCATCACCCCTCACTACATGTGACCCGGAAGTCCATTTGGATCATACAGAGACATAGCAAATGTGGAGATATTCTCACACGGAGGCCGTATTATCAGCCTAATTCTAAAAATAGTTTCATTGCCGCCCGGGCGGCAGGTTCCTACATCATATCAAGGTTTGCCTTTATATATCCACTGCAGTGCAATAAATTTTAACTTTTTAAAACATTAGTCTCATCAAGTTTTTTTATACTAAGACCATTTTTTTCAATTGCAACAAGCTTTTTTGGTTCTTATATTTGTGTCCTGCTCTAATTGCCATATTAAATAGCTATGTATTTGCTGCTATAATTTTGTAGCACAATTTTGTAGCATAATTGTTGTATTTACTGTTCCATATTCATATACCTGCATAGTTGTCTCATATTTATCGCATATTTGTTGCTTATTTTAATGTTGCATAGTCTCCAATAGCATTATATATTTGTTGCTATGTTATCCACATATTTCTAAATATTCTCCAATAATTGCCGCATTTTTAGTCCTATTAGCATTGTTACATTTCTTCTTTTTACATATTGTTTTTCCATATTTGTGTTATGAAGATATTATTTATTTACTATGTCAGTATTATACACTAGTAAAATACCATTTTTATCTTTTCTATTTTGTTCAATTAATTTCATCAGTCTAGAGTATTCACTCATTATAACAATCACATAACACTAGTAGCCAACAATTTTTCACCTTCAATCAGATGACATTGTTTTATGTATAAACAGTACACATATATTTTAATATTTTATATCAACCAGCCTAATCCACATAGCGCTCTCCCTTTTTGTCTTGTTATTCCACATGTATAGCCAGGAAAACAAAATAACATAGGCCTAGATTTAGAGTTTGGCGTTAGCCGTGAAAACCAGCGTTAGAGGCTCCTAACGCTGGTTTTAGGCTACCGCCGGTATTTGGAGTCACTCAAAATAGGGTCTAACGCTCACTTTTCAGCCGCGACTTTTCCATACCGCAGATCCCCTTACGTCAATTGCGTATCCTATCTTTTCAATGGGATTTCTCTAACTCCAGTATTTAGAGTCGTTTCTGAAGTGAGCGTTAGACATCTAACGACAAAACTCCAGCCGCAGGAAAAAAGTCAGTAGTTAAGAGCTTTCTGGGCTAACGCCGGTTTATAAAGCTCTTAACTACTGTGCTCTAAAGTACACTAACACCCATAAACTACCTATGTACCCCTAAACCGAGGTCCCCCCACATCGCCGACACTCGGAAAAAATTTTTTAACCCCTAATCTGCCGACCGCCACCTACGTTATCCTTATGTACCCCTAATCTGCTGCCCCTAACACCGCCGACCCCTGTATTATATTTATTAACCCCTAATCTGCCCCCCTCAACGTCGCCTCCACCTGCCTACACTTATTAACCCCTAATCTGCCGACTGCAAAGCGCCGCCACCTATGTTATCCTTATGTACCCCTAATCTGCTGCCCCTAACACCGCCGACCCCTATATTATATTTATTAACCCCTAATCTGCCCCCCACAACGTCGCCTCCACCTGCCTACACTTCTTAACCCCTAATCTGCCGACCGCAAAGCGCCGCCACCTACGTTATCCTTATGTACCCCTAATCTGCTGCCCCTAACACCGCCGACCCCTATATTATATTTATTAACCCCTAATCTGCCCCCCACAACGTCGCCTCCACCTGCCTACACTTCTTAACCCCTAATCTGCCGACCGGACCTGAGCGCTACTATAATAAAGTTATTAACCCCTAATCCGCCTCACTAACCCTATCATAAATAGTATTAACCCCTAATCTGCCCTCCCTAACATCGCCGACACCTAACTTCAATTATTAACACCTAATCTGCCGACCGAATCTCGCCGCTATTCTAATAAATGTATTAACCCCTAAAGCTAAGTCTAACCCTAATACTAACACCCCCCTAAGTTAAATATAATTTAAATCTAACGAAATAAATTATCTCTTATTAAATAAATTATTCCTATTTAAAGCTAAATACTTACCTGTAAAATAAACCCTAATATAGCTACAATATAAATTATAATTATATTATAGCTATTTTAGGATTTATATTTATTTTACAGGTAACTTTGTATTTATTTTAACCAGGTACAATAGCTATTAAATAGTTAAGAACTATTTAATAGCTAAAATAGTTAAAAATAATTACAAATTTACCTGTAAAATAAATCCTAACCTAAGTTACAAATAAACCTAACACTAGACTATCAATAAATTAATTAAATAAACTACCTACAATTACCTACAATTAAACCTAACACTACACTATCAATAAATTAATTAAATACAATTGCTACAAAGAAATACAATTAAATAAACTAGCTAAAGTACAAAAAATAAAAAAGAACTAAGTTACAAAAAATAAAAAAATATTTACAAACATAAGAAAAATATTACAACAATTTTAAACTAATTACACCTACTCTAAGCCCCCTAATAAAATAACAAAGCCCCCCAAAATAAAAAAATGCCCTACCCTATTCTAAATTACTAAAGTTCAAAGCTCTTTTACCTTACCAGCCCTGAACAGGGCCCTTTGCGGGGCATGCCCCAAGAAATTCAGCTCTTTTGCCTGTAAAAAAAAACATACAATACCCCCCCAACATTACAACCCACCACCCACATACCCCTAATCTAACCCAAACCCCCCTTAAATAAACCTAACACTAAGCCCCTGAAGATCATCCTACCTTGTCTTCACCATACCAGGTTCACCGATCGGTCCAGAAGAGCTCCTCCGATGTCCTGATCCAGGCCCAAGCGGGGGGCTGAAGAGGTCCATGATCCGGCTGAAGTCTTCATCCAAGCTGGCCAGAAGAGGTCTTCCATCCAATTGAAGTCGTCATCCAAGCGGCATCCATCCGGAGCGAAGCGGCATCATCCTGAAGACCTCCACCGCGGAACATCCATCCTGGCCGACGACTGAACGACGAATGACGGTTCCTTTAAATGACGTCATCCAAGATGGCGTCCCTCGAATTCCGATTGGCTGATAGGATTCTATCAGCCAATCGGAATTAAGGTAGGAATATTCTGATTGGCTGATGGAATCAGCCAATCAGAATCAAGTTCAATCCGATTGGCTGATCCGATCAGCCAATCAGATTGAGCTCGCATTCTATTGGCTGATCGGAACAGCCAATAGAATGCGAGCTCAATCTGATTGGCTGATCGGATCAGCCAATCGGATTGAACTTGATTCTGATTGGCTGATTCCATCAGCCAATCAGAATATTCCTACCTTAATTCCGATTGGCTGATAGAATCCTATCAGCCAATCGGAATTCGAGGGACGCCATCTTGGATGACGTCATTTAAAGGAACCGTCATTCGTCGTTCAGTCGTCGGCCAGGATGGATGTTCCGCGGTGGAGGTCTTCAGGATGATGCCGCTTCGCTCCGGATGGATGCCGCTTGGATGAAGACTTCAATCGGATGGAAGACCTCTTCTGGCCCGCTTGGATGAAGACTTCAGCCGGATCATGGACCTCTTCAGCCCCCCGCTTGGGCTTGGATCAGGACATCGGAGGAGCTCTTCTGGACCGATCGGTGAACCTGGTATGGTGAAGACAAGGTAGGATGATCTTCAGGGGCTTAGTGTTAGGTTTATTTAAGGGGGGTTTGGGTTAGATTAGGGGTTTGTGGGTGGTGGGTTGTAATGTTCGGGGGGGTATTGTATGTTTTTTTTTACAGGCAAAAGAGCTGAATTTCTTGGGGCATGCCCCGCAAAGGGCCCTGTTCAGGGCTGGTAAGGTAAAAGAGCTTTGAACTTTAGTAATTTAGAATAGGGTAGGGCATTTTTTTATTTTGGGGGGCTTTGTTATTTTATTAGGGGGCTTAGAGTAGGTGTAATTAGTTTAAAATTGTTGTAATATTTTTCTTATGTTTGTAAATATTTTTTTATTTTTTGTAACTTAGTTCTTTTTTATTTTTTGTACTTTAGCTAGTTTATTTAATTGTATTTCTTTGTAGCAATTGTATTTAATTAATTTATTGATAGTGTAGTGTTAGGTTAATTGTAGGTAATTGTAAGTAGTTTATTTAATTAATTTATTGATAGTCTAGTGTTAGGTTTATTTGTAACTTAGGTTAGGATTTATTTTACAGGTAAATTTGTAATTATTTTACCTATTTTAGCTATTAAATAGTTCTTAACTATTTAATAGCTATTGTACCTGGTTAAAATTAATACAAAGTTACCTGTAAAATAAATATAAATCCTAAAATAGCTATAATATAATTATAATTTATATTGTAGCTATATTAGGATTTATTTTACAGGTAAGTATTTAGCTTTAAATAGGAATAATTTATTTAATAAGAGATAATTAATTTCGTTAAATTTAAATTATATTTAACTTAGGGGGGTGTTAGTATTAGGGTTAGACTTAGCTTTAGGGGTTAATACATTTATTAGAATAGCGGCGAGATTCGGTCGGCAGATTAGGTGTTAATAATTGAAGTTAGGTGTCGGCGATGTTAGGGAGGGCAGATTAGGGGTTAATACTATTTATGATAGGGTTAGTGAGGCGGATTAGGGGTTAATAACTTTATTATAGTAGCGCTCAGGTCCGGTCGGCAGATTAGGGGTTAATAAGTGTAGGCAGGTGGAGGCGACGTTGTGGGGGGCAGATTAGGGGTTAATAAATATAATATAGGGGTCGGCGATGTTAGGGAAGCAGATTAGGGGTACATAGGGATAATGTAAGTAGCGGCGGTTTACGGAGCGGCAGATTAGGGGTTAATAATAATATGCAGGGGTCAGCGATAGCGGGGGCGGCAGATTAGGGGTTAATAAGTGTAAGGTTAGGGGTGTTTAGACTCGGGGTACATGTTAGAGTGTTAGGTGCAGACGTAGGAAGGGTTACCGCATAGCAAACAATGGGGCTGCGTTAGGAGCTGAACGCGGCTTTTTTGCAGGTGTTTGGTTTTTTTTCAGCTCAAACAGCCCCATTGTTTCCTATGGGAGAATCGTGCACAAGCACGTTTTTGAGGCTGGCCGCGTCCGTAAGCAACTCTGGTATCGAGAGTTGAAGCTGCGTTAAAAATGCTCTACGCTCCTTTTTTGGAGCCTAACGCAGCCTTTATGTGGACTCTCGATACCAGAGTTATTTTTATGGTGCGGCCAGAAAAAAGCCGGCGTTAGTTTTTCGGGTCGTTACCGACAAAACTCCAAATCTAGGCCATACAGTATTGATATCTCAGAACTGAACTTACAATTAAGCATAAATATATATATGTCTTTGTCTGACAATATCTAAACCATAGATTGACAAGTTTATTACACTTCAAAATCAAAATAATATGGCAAATCAATCTTTAAGAAACATTAAACAATCTCATATTTCATTATAGAACCAGTGATAAAAGAAAAAAAAGAGAGAAAAAAAAAAAGTCATCTGTCCATTCTTTTGAAAAATCCTAGTGTTTGTTGTATGATCAGACTGATTCCTGGTATCCTGACCCCTGGCTTATCCTGGACTTTGATATTGTTATTTGTATTGGATCCTGTATGCCAGTGTGGTACCTGACCTTGGTCTGTCTGACCTCTCTTCAGCTCATGTATCATGTTTATCCTGTCCTAGGACCCGAAGTGGGCATTTCTTTAGTCCTTGGCCCTCTTGTGGGCATTTCTCCTGTCCTAGGCCTGTTGTGGACACTCGCCAGTCCTGTGCTCAACTCTCCAGATTCCAAGTCATGTGACTCCTGTGTTGAGCTCTGTAGGTTCTAAGTCCTGTGTCTCCTGTGGTTAGCTCTGCAGATTCCAAATTCTGTGTCCAGTGTTCTTCTTTACACTCTCCAAATCCTGTGTCCAGTGTACAGCTTCACAGATTCTAAGTTCTGTATGCAGCTTCACAATTCCTAGTCATATGTTCAGCTTCACAGATTCCAAGTCCTGTGTCCAGTGTACAGCTTCAAAAATTCCAAGTCCTGTGTCCAGTGTACAGCTTCAAAAATTCCAAGTCCTGTGTCCAGTGTACAGCTTCAAATATTCCAAGTCCTGTGTCCAGTGTACAGCTTCAAAAATTCCAAGTCCTGTGTCCAGTGTACAGCTTCAAATATTCCAAGTCCTGTGTCCAGTGTACAGTTTCACAGATAAAAATCCTATATATATACTCTGTCTGGCATCACCACACCACACTACACACTAGTATTTCTGACACTGGCCACTCATGTGTAACTCTGCATACAGAAAACCCTGGGTGTTGTCACCCCATTCAGGGGCGCATCCAGAGCCCGATATCGGGTGGGGCAATGTGCCAGATTATCGTATGACAACATGACTAATATAAAAAAAATTGTGGGGTTTGTAAAACGTCCCTAAAGATAGATGTTCATTTATTTGCTATCATATCAAATAAATGAAAGAGCTCTGAATACTTCAATCCTCCACCATAACCAGTTTCTTCTGTAATTGAAAATTAAAGGGACACTGAACCCAAATTTTTTATTTCATGATTCAGATAGAACATGCAATTTTAAGCAACTTTCTAATTTACTCCTATTATCATTTTTTCTTCTTTCTCTTGCTATCTTTATTTGAAAGAGAAAGTACAGAACACTGGAATTTATCCACCAATCAGCAAGAACAACCCAGGTTGTTCACCAAAAATGGGCCAGCATCTAAATTTTTATTCTTGCTTTTCAAATAAAGATACCAAGATAATGAAGATCATTTGCTAATAGGAGTAAATTAGAAAGTTGCTTAAAATGGCATGCTCTATCTGAATCACAAAAGAAAACATTTGGGTTCAGTGTCCCTTTAAGTAAACACACAATAATGTCCCAAATGAAAGCAGGTATAGGTAGTTTTAAAAATATTTAAACACATGTTTCTATGCACCAGTGACGTGCAGTGAGGTCAGAGGGCAGGTGAGGCACTGGCTAGGATATTGCCTTCATTCTTTAGATATCCTTTGTTGAAGAAATAACAATGTACACGGGTGAGCCAATCACATGAGGTATCTATTGTGCAGCCACCAATCAGCAGCTACTGAGCATATTTAGATATGATTTTCAACAAAGGATATCAAGAGAATGAAGGAAATTAGATATTAGACGTAAATTGGACAGAGGGGGTGGGAGAGACAGGGAGAGAGAGAGACAGAGGGGGGAGAGACAAAGAGAGACAAAGAGAGACAGAGGGTAGAGAGACAGAGAAAGAGACCATGGGGAGAATGAGACACGTAAGGAGAGAGACAGAGGGGGTGGGAGAGACAGGGAGAGAGAGATGGATAGAGAGAGAGAGAGAGAGAGAGAGAGACAGAAAAGGAGAGAGAGACACAGAGGGGGAGAGAGAAAGAGAGACACAGAGGGGAGAGAGAGAGACAGAGGGGGTGGGAGAAATGGAGAGACAGAGGGGGGAGGGAGAAAGGGAGAGACAGAGGGGGAGGGAGAGAGAGAGAGACAGATGGGAGAGAGAGAGACAGAGGGGAGAGGGAGAGACAGAGGGGAGAGAGAGAGGAGAGAGAAAGAGAGACACAGAGGGGAGAGAGACAGAGGGGAGAGAGAGAGAGGAGAGAGAAAGAGAGACACAGAGGGGAGAGAGAGAGACAGAGGGGGAGAGAGAGAGAGAGC
The DNA here is from genome assembly GCF_027579735.1 of Bombina bombina. Taxonomy (NCBI): domain Eukaryota; kingdom Metazoa; phylum Chordata; class Amphibia; order Anura; family Bombinatoridae; genus Bombina; species Bombina bombina. The sequence continues at coordinate 1,011,178,871 of NC_069503.1, forward strand.
GAGAGGAGAGAGACAGAGGGGAGATAGAGAGAGAGAGAGACAGAGGGGGAGAGAGAGACTGAGGGGGGAGAAAGAGAGACACAGAGGGGAGAGAGAGAGACAGAGGGGGAGGGAGAAAGGGAGAGACAGAGGGGGAAGGAGAAAGGGAGAGACAGAGGGGGAGAGAGAGAGACAGAGGGGAGAGAGAGAGAGAGAGAGAGACAGAGGGGAGAGAGAGAGAGACAGAGGGGGAGGGATAGAGAGACAGAGGGGAGGGATAGAGAGACATAGGGGAGAAAGAGAAAGACAGAGGGGGGAGAGAGAGAGAGAGAAAGACAGAGGGGAGAGAGAGACAGGGGGAGGGAGAGAGACAGGGGGGAGAGAGAGGACAGAGGGGAGAGAGAGAGACACAGAGGGGGAGAGAGAGAGACAGGGGGAGAGAGAGAGACACAGAGGGGAGAGAGAGACACACAGAGGGGAGGGAGAGAGACAGAGGGGAGGGAGAGAGACAGAGGGGAGAGAGAGAGAGAAGAGAGAGAGAGACAGAGGGGAGAGAGAGAAGAGAGAGAGAGAGAGAGAGACAGAGGGGGAGAGAAAGAGAGACACAGAGGGGAGAGAGACAGAGGGGGAGGGAGAAAGGGAGAGACAGAGGGGGAGGGAGAAAGGGAGAGACAGAGGGGGAGAGGATGGGAGAGACAGAGGGGGAGGGAGAGAGAGAGATGCGAGAGAGAGAGGAGAGAGAGACAGAGGGGAGAGAAACAGAGGGGAGGGAGAGGAGAGAGAGAGAGAAAGAGAGACACAGACGGGGAGAGAGAGAGACAGAGGGGAGAGAGAGGAGAGAGAAGGAGAGACACAGAGGGGAGAGAGAGAGAGAGAAGAGAGAGACAGAGTGGAGAGAGAGAGAGACAGAGGGGAGAGAGAGCGAGAGACAGAGGGGAGAGAGAGCGAGAGACAGAGGGGGGAGAGAGAGACAGAGGGGAGAGAGAGAGAGGAGAGAGAGACAGAGGGGAGAGAGAGAGACAGAGGGGAGAGAGAGAGACAGAGGGGAGAGAGAGAGAGAGAGGGGGAGGGAGAAAGGGAGAGACAGAGGGGGAGGGAGACAGAGAGAAAGACAGAGGGGAGAGAGAGAGACAGAGGGGAGAGAGAGAGACAGAGGGGAGAGAGAGAGAGAGAGACAGAGGGGGGAGAGAGAGACAGAGGGGAGAGAGAGAGACAGAGGGGAGAGAGAGAGACAGAGGGGAGAGAGAGAGAGACAGAGGGGAGAGAAAGAGACAGAGGGGAGAGAGAGAGACAGAGGGGAGAGAAAGAGACAGAGGGGAGAGAAAGAGACAGAGGGGAGAGAAAGAGACAGAGGGGAGGGAAAGAGACAGAGGGGAGAGAAAGAGAGACAGAGGGGAGAGAAAGAGAGACAGAGGAGAGAGAGACAGAGGGGAGAAAGAGAGAGAGACAGATGGGAGAGAGAAAGACAGAGGGGGATGGAGAAAGGGAGAGACAGAAGGAAGAGAGGGGGAGAGAGAGAGAGAGAGAGGAGAGAGAGAGAGACAGAGGGGGAGGGATAAAGAGACAGAGGGGGAGGGATAGAGAGACAGAGGGGGAGAGAGAGAGAGAGATACAGTGAGAGAGAGAGAGAGAGACAGAGGGGAGAAAGAGAGTAGAGAGAGACAGAGGGGAAGGGATAAAGAGACAGAGGGGGAGAGAGATACGGTGAGAGAGAGAGAGAGACAGAGGGGAGAGGGAGAAAGAGAGACACAGAGGGGAGAGAGAGACAGACAGAGGGGACAGAGAGAGACAGACAGAGGGGAGAGAGAGAGAGAGAGAGAGAGGGGAGAGAGAGAGAGACAGAGGGGAGAGAGAGACAGAGGGGAGAGAAAGAGAGACAGAGGAGAGAGAGAGACAGAGGGGGGAGAGAGAGAGACAGAGGGGAGAGAGAGACAGAGGGGAGAAAGAGACAGAGGGGAGGGAAAGAGACAGAGGGGAGAGAGAGAGAGAGACAGGGGGGAGAGAGAAAGAGACAGGGGGAGAGAGAGAGAGAGACAGAAGGGAGAGAGAGAGACAGAGGGGAGAGAGAGAGACAGAGGGGAGAGAGAAGAGAGACACAGAGGGGAGAGAGAGAGACAGAGGGGAGAGAGAGAGGAGAGAGAGAGACAGAGGGGAATGGAGAAAGGGAGAGACAGAAGGGAGAGAGAGAGAGGGGAGAGAGAGAGAGAGGGGGAGGGATAAGGAGACAGAGGGATAGGGATAGAGAGACAGAGGGGGGAGAGAGAGATACAGAGGGGTGAGAGAGATACAGAGGGGGAGGAAATGAGAGACAGAAGGGGGGGGAATGAGAGACAGAGGGGGGAATGAGACAGAGGGGAGAGAAAGAGACAGAGGGGAGGGAAAGAGACAGAGGGGAGAGAGAGAGAGAGAGAGAGACAGAGGGGAGAGAAAGAGACAGAGGGGAGAGAGAGAGAGACAGAGGGGAGAGAAAGAGACAGAGGGGAGAGAAAGAGACAGAGGGGAGAGAAAGAGACAGAGGGGAGGGAAAGAGACAGAGGGGAGAGAAAGAGAGACAGAGGGGAGAGAAAGAGAGACAGAGGAGAGAGAGACAGAGGGGAGAGAGAGAGAGAGACAGATGGGAGAGAGAAAGACAGAGGGGGATGGAGAAAGGGAGAGACAGAAGGAAGAGAGGGGGAGAGAGAGAGAGAGAGGAGAGAGAGAGAGAGACAGAGGGGGAGGGATAAAGAGACAGAGGGGGAGGGATAGAGAGACAGAGGGGTAGAGAGAGAGAGAGATACAGTGAGAGAGAGAGAGAGACAGAGGGGAGAGAGAGAGTAGAGAGAGACAGAGGGGAAGGGATAAAGAGACAGAGGGGGAGAGAGATACGGTGAGAGAGAGAGAGAGACAGAGGGGAGAGAGAGAAAGAGAGACACAGAGGGGAGAGAGAGAGACAGACAGAGGGGACAGAGAGAGACAGACAGAGGGGAGAGAGAGAGAGAGGGGAGAGAGAGAGAGACAGAGGGGAGAGAGAGACAGAGGGGAGAGAGAGACAGAGGGGAGAGAAAGAGAGACAGAGGAGAGAGAGAGACAGAGGGGGGAGAGAGAGAGACAGAGGGGAGAGAGAGAGACAGAGGGGAGAAAGAGACAGAGGGGAGGGAAAGAGACAGAGGGGAGAGAGAGAGAGAGAGAGACAGGGGGGAGAGAGAAAGAGACAGGGGGAGAGAGAGAGAGAGACAGAAGGGAGAGAGAGAGACAGAGGGGAGAGAGAGAGACAGAGGGGAGAGAGAAGAGAGACACAGAGGGGAGAGAGAGAGACAGAGGGGAGAGAGAGAGGAGAGAGAGAGACAGAGGGGAATGGAGAAAGGGAGAGACAGAAGGGAGAGAGAGAGAGGGGAGAGAGAGAGAGAGAGGGGGAGGGATAAGGAGACAGAGGGATAGGGATAGAGAGACAGAGGGGGGAGAGAGAGATACAGAGGGGTGAGAGAGATACAGAGGGGGAGGAAATGAGAGACAGAAGGGGGGGGGGAATGAGAGACAGAGGGGGGAATGAGACAGAGGGGAGAGAAAGAGACAGAGGGGAGGGAAAGAGACAGAGGGGAGAGAAAGAGAGACAGAGGGGAGAGAGAGAGAGACAGAGGAGAGAGAGACAGAGGGGAGAGAGAGACAGATGGGAGAGAGAGAGAGACAGAGGGGGATGGAGAAAGGGAGAGACAGAAGGAAGAGAGGGGGAGAGAGAGAGAGAGAGAGAGGAGAGAGAGAGAGAGAGAGAGACAGAGGGGGAGGGATAAAGAGACAGAGGGGGAGGGATAGAGAGACAGAGGGGGAGAGAGAGAGATACGGTTAGAGAGAGAGAGAGAGACAGAGGGGAGAGAGAGAGAGAGAGAGTAGAGAGAGACAGAGGGGAAGGGATAAAAAGACAGAGGGGGAGAGAGAGATACGGTGAGAGAGAGAGAGAGAGAGAGAGAGAGAGAGAGAAAGAGACAGAGGGGAGAGAGAGAAAGAGAGACACAGAGGGGAGAGAGAGAGACAGACAGAGAGGAGAGAGAGAGACAGACAGAGGGGAGAGAGAGAGAGAGAGAGAGAGAGAGGGGAGAGAGAGAGAGAGACAGAGGGGAGAGAGAGACAGAGGGGAGAGAGAGAGAGACAGAGGGGAGAGAAAGAGAGACAGAGGAGAGAGACAGGGGGGAGAGAGAGAGACAGAGGGGAGAAAGAGACAGAGGGGAGAGAGAGAGACAGAGGGGAGAGAGAGAAGGAGAGAGAGAGAGAGAGAGAGAGACAGGGGGGAGAGAGAAAGAGACAGGGGGAGAGAGAGAGACAGAAGGGAGAGAGAGAGACAGAGGGGAGAGAGAGAGACAGAGGGGAGAGAGAAGAGAGACACAGAGGGGAGAGAGAGACAGAGGGAAGAGAGAGAGGAGAGAGAGAGACAGAGGGGGATGGAGAAAGGGAGAGACAGAAGGGAGAGAGAGAGAGGGGAGAGAGAGAGAGAGAGAGAGAGAGAGGGGGAGGGATAAGGAGACAGAGGGATAGGGATAGAGAGACAGAGGGGGGAGAGAGAGATACAGAGGGGTGAGAGAGATACAGAGGGGGAGGGAATGAGAGACAGAGGGGGGGGGGATGAGAGACAGAGGGGGGGAATGAGAGACAGAGGGGGGGAATGAGAGACAGAGGGGGGAGAGATAGAGAGACAGAGGGGGAGAGATAGAGAGACAGAGGGGGAGGGATAGAGAGACAGAGGGGGAGGGATAGAGAGACAGAGGGGAGAAAGAGAGAGACAGAGGGGAGAGAGATAGAGAAAGACAGAGGGGAGAGAGAAAGACAGAGGGGAGAGAGAAAGACAGAGGGGAGAGAGAGAGAGAGACAGAGGGGGGGGAGAGAGACAGAGGGGGGAGAGAGAGAGAGACAGCAAACTGAGCACATACCTTTAATCTGCAGCTCTGCTAGTCATGGTGACACTGTCTGACTCAGGCACTTCACACTACGGCACCGGGCAACTGCATTACACAGCACACAGGCAGCTTCTTTCCCTCTCAGCCTCATCAGGAAATGACAGTTTGAAATCAGAGCGTTGCCCCAGGTTATCATGACTAGGAGACAGCGTCACAGCACAGGCAGATGAAGGAGGGTTGTACCGGGGGGGCGAGGGGGGGGCTGTGGGGGGGGGGGGGGGGGGGGCGGGGGGCCGCAGGGGGGGCACGGGGGGGGGGGATGCTCAAGAAAAAAAAAGTTGAAAAAAAGTTGGAAAAAAAAATAGAAAAAAAAAATACACCAGTACCAATACATAGTATGTGTCACTCACCCCCGGCAGCTATACAATTCCAAAACACATACACAGTGACAGTCTGAGTCTCTCTTTAGTCTACCGTTACCTACCTCAGACAGCACAGCACACATTGCCACCAGTGTCACACAGTCACAGCCGCAGGTGATGCTTGCTCTGAGTCTTCTCTGCACCTCCCTTGCATATTTCCTGCCCAGCAAGTCAGCCCGCCCCAGACCAGAGAGGACATGCTCCTGTATCTGATTGGCTGAGGGGCAGGCAGTGCTCCAGAGAGGCTTCAAGAGAGAAGCCTCCGGTGGGAGCGGTATGGGCTGCAAAGAGAGTGAGCGCTTAGCCACTGGGTGGCACTGTGGCACACTCTCTCTAGCAGCCCATAATATACACATTCATATTGCGCAATGGAAGGGTAGCTGGCCTCTACTTCCTTGCGCAATATGAATGTGATTGTGACCGATACTGTAAACTTAAAAAAAAAACTGTAGTAAACACAACACAGGCGGGGGTGGGGGGGGGTAGGGGGGGTCAGTTTGAGGAACCCAAAAAAACATTTTGGGGGAAAAAATTGAACTTTTTTTAAAATTATTTTTAATAAAAAAATAGTGTATTACCCACATTGGCCAGGGGAGGCGCTGCCTCGTCTGCCTCCTATGAATGCACGTCACTGCTATGCACTGTCTTGTGGTATCAAAGGCAGAAAAAAGCAATGTAATAAAAATGTTTCAAATTAAGATTTTCAAATAATGTTGTGGCAAAGTTTTTTTTAAGTAAATGGATTTATTTATATATTTTGGCATTACTGACTTTTTTTAAGATGGAAAATGTGGGTTTTGTTCATTAAAAAATAATATTAGTGGTGTAAATAACATTTATTTTACAGATAAAGGGACATGAAACCCAAAAGATTTATTTCATGATTTAGGTAGAGCATACAAATTTAAACAACTTTCCAGTTTACTTGCTTCATTCTCATTCCCAGGTGCTTTGCTGCTCCTAAGCTTACCTAGATAAACCCTTCAACAAAGGAAAACAAGAAAAGGAAGCAAATTCAATAATATAAGTAAATTGGAAGTTGTTTAAAATTGTAAATTGGAAGTTGTTTAAAATTGTATGTTCTGTCTGAATTATGATGGTCTAATTATTACTTTACTGTCCCTTTAATGTTGTGCAGAATTAAGGTACAGCAGTAAAGAACAAGTTGCTTGCTCACTACTCTGCCACTCACGGCAAACACACACACATGCACATATACTCAAACATGCACTTATACACAAACACACACATGCACATACACACATGCACATATTCACAAATACACACATGCACATACACACACATGCAGATACAGGGGCCAATTTATCCTGTTTTCCTGACCGCTGCTCCTTAACTGGCTTGCCGCCTCTGAACGGGGGACAGCAATCAACTCGATTGAATACAATTGGGTTAATTGACACGCCCTGCTAGCGGCCGCAAATCTGCAGGGGGCGGCATTGCACAAGCAGTTCACAAGAACTACTTACAATGATAAATGCCAACAGTGTATGCTGTCGGCATTCAGCGAGGTCTGTCGGACATGATCCGCTGAGCGGATCATGTCGGACAGGCCAATGATAAATCGGCCTCACAGTATAAATAAACTTGCACGTATATACACAAATACACACACATGCACATACACACGTACATATACACAAACACACACATGCACATACACATATACACAAACACATGTAAATACACATGTATATACACACATGCACATACACACAAACCCACATATGCACATACAAACATATACACAAACCCACTTATGCACATACACACAGATACACACACATACACACAAACACATACATGCACAAACACACAAATACACACATGCACATACACATACATATACACAAACACATACACACAAATATACACACACAGATACACAAACATACACACACATGCACATATACACAAACGCACACACGTATACACACACATGTGAATACACACACAAACATACATACATATAAAAAACAAACAGAATTTACTTTAAAAATATATTGCTTGCTTTACATTGGCAACTTAATTTACCTGACCCTGCACTTAGCAGCACAGTTACCCCTGTTCCACTAACCTAATGAAGTAGAATCTCATCAAATGTAGCAGCACATCACCTTTGTGTGTAGACAAGCAGGGAATTACAGGGCAGTAGCTACGACTGGTGCTTAGAGAGGAAATACCAGTGCGGAGCAAGGGAACTCTTCATCTCATAGTGCTATCTGCTGGCCTCTAATGGAAAATCCTATGGAAACGTATAATCACGGTTCAATATAGCTCTGGGGCAGTGTGTGCCTCATATTCCTCTATCTGAGTTCTGATCCCTAGCACTGGCTTTCACTGTTACAGCAGCCTGTCTGGCTATGTGGTTATTCTGTTGAGGAGAGCAATTGCCCTGTTGCTCCCCCCACCCAGAGCCACCACTGACCCCATGCAGTTGGTTACTGAACATTGCAGGTCCATACAACATATTATGGTCAAAAAGGTCCTAAGGGTCTACAAAAAACATAGCAGGTCACCTGATGACCATCTGGATAGGGGTTTAAATACTATACAGCATGAGATTGCTCTACTGAGATAGGATATAGATGAAAACATGCTTCAAATTGCATCTCAGTCCATAGCTGGTTCTATAACTTCTATGCAGAGTTATGTAAGTGATCCAGCACTCAGTGTTCCCATGTAGCAGTTCCAGCTCATGGCAGCTTCATGTATAATGTGGACCTGAACCTGCCCCCGAAATGTCCACACTCCCATCATGAGGTGCTGGCTCCTCCACCACAACCACATACAACAGTACTTTCCCCAAAAGCCCATTGCTCTTTGCCAGTGCAAACAACAGCAACATGATGATGTTATTGACCTTTTGGGGGAGAAGTAGAGTAAGGTCCATCTGGAATTATCTTAAAGGACTAGTAAATACAGTAGATTTGCACAATCAACAATTGCATGATATAAAGACAATGCAATAGCACGTAAAGGCCGATTTATCAAGGGCCGAATGGCCCCTGGTGTCCCTGTTTCCGCACGAGCCTTCATGCTCACCTGAAACAGTAGTTATGAATCAACGGTCTTAAGACCGCTTCTCCAAAACTAGTCCGCTGCCTCTGAGGCTGCAGTCTGCAATCCGCCCAATCCTATATGATTGGGTTGATTGACACCCCCTGCTAGCAGCCGCAAAACTGCAGGGGGTGGCATTGCACAAGCAGTTCACCAGAACTGCTTGTGCAATGTTAAATGCAGACAGCATATGCTGTCGGCATTCAGATATGTCATGTCGGACAGACAATGAGAAATCGGCCCCTTTGTCTGAATTTAAAATGAGTAGTAGATTTTTGTCTGACAAATTTCAAAGTTATGTCTATTTCTACTCCTCCTGTATCATGTGACAGCCATCAGCCAATCACAAATGTATATAGTATTATATTCTGTGAATTCTTGCACATGCTCAGTAGGAGCTGGTGACTCAAAAAGTGTAAATATAAAAAGACTGTGCACATTTTGTTAATGGAAGTAAATTGAAAAGTTGTTTAAAATTGGACTTTAAGTTTAATGTGTCCCTTTAACACCTGAACTGGCATCACTGGTGGGCTTTGTTATAGGCTCTCTCCACTAGCCTTGGATTATGGGTGATGAGCATGTGCAGCCAGGCCCATATCCTGTGTCACCTAGGTAGGGTTTAAAGTTGTCAGTGTGAGGCCATATAAAAGGGGTAAGAGGGAGGGCTGTAGTGTTTTGGTGGATAGGAGAAATAAATCTACAAAGAGCACATTGGATGCAAAGGCCAGCAGTTGGGTGAATACTGTGTGTGATCAGTAGCCCATGTGTAGGTAAGTTGTTAAGGTTGGAATGGGATGATGTTGGGAAACATGTATATCAGACATTGCATAGGTGTAGCTGCTGGACACATTGGTGTTATCATTTACTTGCACCCATATTGATTAATATTCTTAGGTTGGAAGGTATAAGTGTTGATGCAGTTGTAGAGTTCTGTAGTCATGTATCCATTGTTGAGAGGTGTGTTTGGGATGATATTAATATGGCTGAAGGTGGCAGGTGAAGTTTTTGCAAGGTTTGTGTAGGCAAGAAATGAGAGCCAAAGTGGTGAGTGAGGTTAGTGGTAGAGAATCAGAGACATAATTTATGAGGTTACTTACTCAGCAACCATCCTTGAGGGAATTCTCCTGCCTCAAACCTGTTAAAGAGAACTAAGTGATGTAGGGTAAATGAGTTATGAGTGCTTCCAGGAAAAGCTACCTCGGCACTCTGTATAGAATGATCACAATCAACTTGATGTGATTATATTGCTATCATTTATCTTTATGTGCTATAGTTATCAGATGTGGTACCATTGTAACATAGCATATTATGACAAGCATTAGATCATTGGACTCTTAGTGTACTTGTAAAAAAAATACTTTAAAGTTGTCTTTGACAGAGTTAATTTTTCTATATGGATTAATATTTTTGGAGACACTTAATAAAAAATACCATCCAACCAAAACTATTTTGCCCCATCTTGTTGACATGACTAAAATTATTTGTTTATAGTTATAGTTTACAAATAAATAATAAAAAAAAAAACAATACTGTATTCTCAGCAAGTTTTTTTCTTAACAATCAAATACATGGTTATATTATCAAATACAAAACTCACTCCTGCAATTTAAATCATGTTACAGCTCCCTATGTCATTCATACAGACATCTAATCCATTAATCCTTAAGCCATCTGGAAAGAAAACTGCAAGATTACTCTCAAAGCTCTTTGTATAGTAGATTTATAAATTTGTCAGCGGTTTTAAAGCAGCAGCAGTAAAGAAGAAAGAGCATATTAGGATAGCTCCATCCTCCCAGATACATAAACAAAAATGTTCTGTTACTGTATGTTTATATTTACATTCTTGCCTTTTGTCCTAGACTTAGACTCTGTAAACCTGCTATTAACTGTATGCACAGCAGTCTGTAAGGGGAAATTATTTTTGTGTTGCTGTACAACAGAACAGCTAGAAATATATTGCTATCCTAATTGCCTGTCACATTGCTAAAACCTGCCAAGTTAATAATTCAGTAACATTCTTGTTTTTGAAAATATTAAAGAGACAAGTTAGTCAAAACTGAATTGCATGTTACATAACAATAAACATCTGTTTTTTAGAGGATCAAGCTTGTCAAAACTGTGCATGTGAGTGAGAATCAGTTTTGAATAGAGGCATTTATGCAATGCACTTCTTTTTTTGCAAAAGTGCTTCTAGTTAACATAGAAACATAGAATTTGACGGTAGATAAGAGCCAAAAAGGCCCACCAAGTCAATCCATATTACATGTTACTTTTTCCTTAGGATAGCCTTATGCATGTCCCAGGCATTTTTGAATTCCTTTACAGTTTTTGGGGTAGATTTATGAAGCAGCGGACGCTGCTTCCGACCCACGCTGCTTCAGTTCCGCCTGAAGCGGACGTTAAGAAGCAGCGGTCCTAAGACCGCTGCTCCTTAACTCGTCCGCCACCTCTGAGGTGGCGTACAGCAATCAGCCCGATTGAATACAATCGGGTTGATTGACACCCCCTGCTTGCAGCCAATTGGCCGCAAATCTGCATGGGGGGGGGTAATGCACCAGCAGTTTACAAGAACTGCTGGTGCAATGATAAATGACGACAGCGTATGCTGTCGGCATTTATCGATGTGCGGCGGACATGATTCGCTATAGCGGATCATGTTTTTCCGCACCATGATAAATTTACCCCTTTGTGTTTACCACCTCATATGGAAGTTTATTCCATGAATCCACCACCTTTCTGTAAAAAAATGCTTCCTCAAATTTCTCCTGAATCTGCTACCCTCTAATTTAAGATTATGACCCCTAATTTTGGCATTTATTTTGTGAAAAATTTGTGAAAAATGCTTTCAGCTTCTATTTATCCCTTCATATATTTGAAGGTTTCTATCGTGACCTCTTTCCCTTCTATCCTCTAAACTATACATATTTAGATCATAGAGTCTTTCTTTGTACGTTTTATATTTTAGACCATGTACCACTTTAGTAGCCCTGCTTTGGACAGCTTCTAGTTTATTTGTATCTTTCTGAAGTTATGGTCTCCAGAACTGTACACAGTATTCCAGATTAGGTCTAACTAATGACCTGTAAAGTGGCATAAGAACCTTGCTATTTCTGCTACTAATACCTCTTCCAATGCAACCAAGTATTCGACTGGCCTTACTGGCTGCACTGCTGCATTGTGTTGTGCATTTTTTTTATAAAGCCCTTGAAACCTCTTCCTCTGTAAAAAGAAAAGTACTACTCACTGTCACCTAGATTACGAGTTTTGAGCCCTATAGGGAAAGTAAAGAATGCAACAAAAGTTGTGTTATTTAACCGCCTATGGTGCTGCCATCACAAGTTTAAAAAAACCCGGCTTGCGCATGCGATATGGAGATTTTGAGCTCCATACCGCACCAAAAACAAGCAGTGTTTTGACGTGCTCGTGCACGCTTTCCCCATAGACATCAATGGGGAGAGCCGGCAAAAAAAAAAAGTCTAACACATGCGATCGCAGAAACAAAAGTTCTGTAATGCAGCCCCATTGATGTCTATGGGGAAAAAGAAAATACAGTTTAAACCTAACATAAACCCAGAGTCTAAACACCTCTAATCTGCTGCCCCTGACATCGCCAACGCCTGCCTACAGTTATTAACCCATAATCTGCCGCTCCTGATATCGCTGCCACCTAAATAAAATTATTAACCCCTAATGTGCCGCTCCCGATATCACTGCCACTATACTAAAGTTATTAACCCCTATTCCGCCGCACCCAACATTGCTGCAACTATATTAAAGTTATTAACCCCTATTCCGCCGCTCCCCAACATCGCCACAAATAAATAAAAAATTTAACCCCTAAACCTCTGGCCTCCCACATCACTACCACTAAATAAATCTATTAACCCCTAAACCACCATCTCCCCACATCGCAACAACCTAAATTAAACTCTATTAACCCCTAACCCTAACCCTAAAGTAACCCTAACCCTAATCCTAACCCTAAGCCTAAACCTAACCCTAACACCCTCTAACTTTAACATAATGAGATTAGATCTAAATTAAATTTACAATTATTAACTAAATAATTCCTATTTAAAACTAAATACTTACCTGTGAAATAAAACCTAAGGTACTAATAGTTACATTGTAGCTAGCTTAGGTTTTATTTTTATTGTATGTTTGTATTTATTTTAACTAGGTAGACTAGTTAGTAAATAGTTATTAACTATTTACTAACTACCAAGCTAAAATAAATACAAACTTACCTGTGAAATAAAACCTAACTTGCCTTACACTAAAACCTAACATTACAAAAAATAAAAAAAAAACTACCATTGCAAAAAATAAAAAAACTACCATTACAAAAAAAAGACTTCTCGCCCCTTGGATCAGGACTTCGCTGTCGGGATAAATATTGAAAAGGCCACCTGGATGAAGACTTCTCGCCGCCTGGATCAGTACTCTGGGATGAAGATCGTTCAAGCGGGACTTCAAAAACTGTAAGTGGATCGTCAGGGGGTTAGTGTTTTAAGGTTTTTTGGGTGTTGTTTTTTTTTTTAGTTTAGGGTCTGGGCAGTAAAAGAGCTAAATGTCCTTTTAAGGGCAATGCCCATACAAATGCCCTTTTCAGGGCAATGGGTAGCTTAGGTTTTTTTAGAATTCGTTTTTTTATTTTAGGGGGTTGGTTGGGTGGTGGGTTTTACTGTTGGGGGGGTCTTTGTGTTTTTTTACAGGTAAAAGAGCTGATATCTTTGGGGCAAAGCCCCACAAAAGGCCCTTTTAAGGACCATTGGTAGTTTATTGTAGGCTAGGGTTTTTTTTATTTTGGGTGGGATTTTTTTATTTTGATAGGGTTATTAGATTAGGTGTAATTCTTTTTGGATAATTTCGTTTGTTATTTTCCGTAATTTAATGTTTGTTATTTTTTGTAACTTAGTATTTTTTTATTTAGTGTTAGGATTTTTTTTAATGTGTAGTTTAGTTTAATTTAATTGTTAGTTTAATTTTAATAATTATATTAGTTTAATTGTTAGTTTAAACTTATTTTTCTTTTTACTTTGACAGGTAAGTTTTAATTTTAGATAGGGAAATTGTAAATTTAATATAAAGTTAGGGGGGCATTAGGTTTAGGGGTGAATAGTTTAATTTAGTTTATTTCAATGTGGGGGGCTTTCGATTTAGGGGTTAATAGTTTAGTTTAGTATGTTTTGTTGTGGGGGGGCTTGCAGTTTAGGGGTTAGTAGGTTTATTATAGTGGCGGCAGTGTAGGGCTTAATAACTTTAGTATAGTGGGGGCAATGTGGGCGGACAGCACATTAGGGGATAATAATATTTAAATAGTGTTTGCGATGCGGGAGAGCGGCGGTTAGCCTAGTTAATAACTTTATTATAGTAGTGAGGATGTCAGGGAGCGGCGGAATAGTGGTTAATATTTTTTTAAAGTGGCGGCGATGTCGGGAGCGGCAGAGTAGGGGTTAATATAGTATTATATTTAATATAATACAGCTTTAAAGAATAGAAGCATTTTACTGAATAAGTTCCAACTTGACTTAGGAATATCTAAAACTGTTTTCCAAGAAATATTAGATCAAGCAGTAGGTGTTGCTTAAAGTAACAAACAAGAGAAAATGGAGGAAGAACTTTGTTACAGTCAATCTACAGTCATGCTCACTGCTGCTGTAAAAAGATTCATGCCTTGCCTATTAAGTGTGTATTGTTTGTGTACAAGTGTTTGCAATCTATGGGCTAAATCACGAGTGGCACGTTAACTGTAGCTCGCAATCAATATCAGGTTTATGTATTCATGTATTTAAATGTGAATGTATGTATTTACAGACATATATACACATATAAACACATAAATACATATGTACACACATATATACAAATATATATGTGCATCAGAGTCATTTGCAGACAAATACCTGAAAACATGAAAAATCATTTTTATTTAATATTCATATTTTATATGTTTTTATATGTTCTTTACATAGGGGAATATGTTCCATGTATCTTCAAATAGATATATATATATATATATATATATATATATATATATATATATATATATAAATATATATATATATATATGTATAAATATATATATATAATATATATATATATATATATATATATATATATATATATAGTGTGTATGTATAGAAACATATTTTACCATAAAATCATCAGATCTATATTGAAATATTTATTTAAGAATAAATAGAAGAACATTGGAATGTGAAATATTCATATTTTTTTCTGGTTTAGCGCTCTTGAATATGTCTCCATTGAAGTCTATGGGGGAATATGTTAACGCAGTCACAATATTCGAAGTTCAACTTTTTGTGGGCATCGTTTTTTTACTAGCTTGCTAACTCTTTAATTTTAACTTGTAATACGAGCACAACCCAACGCATGCAAAATAGTACTCCACTCGTAATCTAGACCTATATGAGGAGTAATTCTCATTTTAAAACCTTTCTGTAAAGTGCATTTCATATGGATCAATTATCCTATTTTCAATGGAGTATTTGAATTCTGATACATATTGTGTATTAGTTTTTTTTTTTTTTTAACTGAAACCATATATTTGTCAATGTGACTACAACTCAGGACTTTTCTGGCAAAAGCAAAGTATTTTACATGTCCTGTCACAAAGGTTGTGTTTGTGTCTATAAGGTTTAATATGACATAAGTTAAAAAGAGAATGAAATAGTTAGATAAATGGCAGACAGCAAGTAATTAGCTCTGTTAATTTAACAAGCATTTTATGCAATAATTACTATCTTATGATAGTCAGGGGACCCCAAAACACATTTATTTTTTAACACAAACACCCCAGGGGAGATAAGCAAAACACAGACCCTATCATAAAGTCTGTCAGAGTTCCAAATTTAATTTTTTTTATAAAATGACAGAAAGAAGACTTGGGGCTCCATGTACTAAAGCGTCAACTTGCTCACCAAAAGCGTGTCTGTTCGACTTGCTAGAACTCGCAGGTAGCGAGACGCTGCCCACTCGCCATATGTACTAAAAATCAGCTTAAAAATTGTCGCGTCTAATCTGCATCGAGCACAGGCGAATGATTCATACATCTGACGCCTCGCTATTAGCGAATGTACTATTATTTTCTTACAACTTGTCAGTGATGCTTGTCCCACGTGACTGTAAGGTGTCAGAAACGTCGCATTTGTCGCAGGAAGTTATTTCAGCACTATATAAAGTCCACTTTATCTATTTTTTAAGACCGAAAAATTACTGAACCTGAAGCGTCTCAAAGTTATATATTTATTTTTAATAAATTAAGTATGGCAACTTCAGCATCTGATTTGCAGACAACCAAATCCAAGAATCCACACTTCTCACACCAGCAGAACCTGGTTCTTGTTGATATGGTACTTGTCTTGAGATGCAGGACACAGAAAAGATGGTACAACTCTATTTTATTGTAGAGCATGGAAACATACATCTGGTAGCATTGATCTCACTAACTAACTGCCACACAGACAAACAGACCGAAACCCCATCCCCAATCTGGTAAAGTCACTTACCACTCTCATCACATCTTCCCCCTTTTCAAAGGACAAAGCATACATTTTTTTTTCCATTTGAATATAACAAATAACAAAGTATACAACAACAATTTTGTATAGTATATAACAAATAACAAGTTACAGAAAATATAAACAACATAAATTACATCCTGACTTGAACATTGGGGTAGACTACCCTAGTCCACAGTGACCATGGGATTATTCTGCCCATACTTGCGGTCACTGTTCTAACTAAGAGCTTTGAGAAAGCCGTGTTAGATGGCGAAACATGTTAGGGAACTAGGGAAATGGTGAGGAGTCATTGCGAGCTCCTGTATTTTTAGCGGCTAACTTAAATTGGTACTAGTATGGCAAATTATTATTTAATTATGGCTATAATATTGAACCTTTACTAAAACTACAAAACTATTCAGGGTCTCTCTCGGCACATAGGGGTAGAAGATTATAATGTTACAACTAAGCTAAGCTTTAAGTCTCACTCGGTAATTATTGTAACCGCTTATAAGCGATACTGCCCTAACGGTTAGGTTTATTCATAATAGCTGATGTTATTACTACAATTGGCTAAACTTTGAAGCTTACTTGTTAATTATTGAAACCGCTGAGGAACGATATTTCCCTAACGGTCAGCTCAATTTAAAAATAACTGGAAAGCGTCAATTCAGTAACTCAGCTATTGGGTATACTCTGTCAGCTTTAGCGAGTGATAGCTATATCCTCTGTCATTACAGCAATATATTGTATTGATTAAACACAGAGCCACGATAACTACACAGTGACTCAAAAGCACATACACACTACCTAACCAGAGTTTCGTTTAGCACAAGACAATACTCAATCTTATCACAATCTGACTACAGCGTTGTCAGAGATAGATGTAATTAGAGTGTTGAAAATTGCTAATCATAACTGTATGCTATATTATACTGAGGAATAATGTACTTAGATCAAAACGTATTTTGTTAAAACAATTTAACGCCGATACAATACTGAACATCTGATTGTGGGCTAATAACATATGGTTAAATTTTAACACATTGCAGCAATACAATGTATTGATTAAACACTGAGCTGCGATACATTACAGAATAACCACACGGCGACTCAAAAGCACATACAACTAACTAACCAGAGTTTCGTTTAGCACAAGACAATACTCAATTTTATCACAATCTGACTACTGCACTGTCAGAGATAGATGTAACTTGAGTGTTAAATGTCGCTGGTCATAACTGTATGCTATGTTATACTGAGGAATATTATACTTAGATCAAAACGTTTTTTGTTAAAACAATTTGATGCCGATACAATACTGAACATCTGATTGTGGGCCAATAACATATGGTTAAATTTCAACATATGATATAAAAAAACTCAGGCACAATATTTAATGTAAGCCAAGTAGGCTTCAATTTAAAA
This sequence comes from Bombina bombina, assembly GCF_027579735.1. Taxonomy (NCBI): domain Eukaryota; kingdom Metazoa; phylum Chordata; class Amphibia; order Anura; family Bombinatoridae; genus Bombina; species Bombina bombina. The sequence continues at coordinate 1,011,196,169 of NC_069503.1, forward strand.
ACTATATCTTTGTGTCTTTATTTCAATAAATTAAGATACTCAAACGTAACCAATGTTTGCACAAGCATGACTGAAACAGCTACAATGTATTAAAAATTGACACATATTCCTACATAAACCCAACCAGAGAAATCTTTCTCCATAACTAACAGGTTATATTATTTGGCTGCAATATATTTAAGTTCAGCTACATACATAGAACCATACTATTATGTACAGTAACGGTACTAGTCAAGAGTGAACTAGAAAAAGGGACTGTTACACATATACCTCAATCGAATAAATTCTATTTCAGTACAAGCATATTTCTTTGTCTATCATCAAGATATAACAACTATAGAAAATTTGTAACACGTACCCTTGCAGTAATTTAATCTGAAAGTTCTACTCACAATAAATTGACTACACTTTATTAGTAAACTTGTATCTATACTAATCAAGTGAACTAATCTCAACTGGGTAATATTAAAGATTATCTGTAGGAATTGAATCAATTGGACGCAATATATCCTTTCAGGTATATTCATTGTGAGATCTGGGACACAAACTTCAACTTACTGCAACCCATTTCTTTAGATATAATTACATCAATGTGTCCACAAATGTGTCAATAAACAGTGGCCTAACCCTATAGGGAGTGTTATTCACTCTAATATAAAAAATCCCACCAAAGTGGGAATAAACTCAACCCCAATAGAAGTATCTGTATTCATTGGTTCTTCCAAAAATAACAGAAACGGTACAAGATCTTAATTTTTCCTCATTGTATAAAACTCTAGCCACAACACTATAGCCTATATAGAGGAGACTCTGATCTACAGATTTATACATCGGTCCAATTAGCCTATTCATTCCAGACTTATTCTAGCTCCAATCACGGTAAGTGTTTTTAATTTTCGTGTTTTCCGCAAATTTTAGCACTGCATAATGAATAAATGTTAAGTTTTAACTTAGTTAGGTTTAGTACTCTTGGAGACTAATGTTGTCTTTCTAATGTTGCAACTCACTGAGCTTTTCAGAATTTTTCCTAGCAATTTAACTAGCTCTTGAGTGCTACAAGTGTACTCTTTTTTGTGGTTATTCTCTTAACCACATTTTGTTCTCCAAGTTTATATATAGTACACAGCACCACCGACTCTATTATCATAAAGTATAGATCTGGAATACACCCCAGAGCCTATCACACTAAGAGATCTAGAGCTTATCTTTTATTTAAAGAAGTAGTGCCATTGGTCTTCCTCCTTTGTTATGAACTGTTCTAACTAAAGTTAATCCCGATATCGGGCCGGAAGTTTCACCACTCTTCCGCTTCATGTAACTCTACATGAGCTGTCCTCTGATTGTCCGCTGGAGGCAAAGACATATCCCCGCTGTGATCTTGCTGAGGGGAAGGCACCCCTTTTAAAACAGGGGATCCCACTGGCGGTGGTGCTGAGGCATCCAGTTCCAAACTCTCAGGTACAGGCTGAAGATGTTTTCGGTTACGGCGTGTAACTGTCCCTCCATCAGTAAGGACTACATAAGACCTTGGTTCTGGAGAGCGTCCAATTACCGTAGCAGGCATCTTCCATTTCTTCTCATCATCAAGTTTAATTCTGACACTTTGCCCCGCATTCAGCTCCTGCAAGGGTCTCACAGAATGTCTCCTGTCGTAGAAGAATCGATAGCCCCTTTTTGCCTCTTCATCCCTCCTAAGGACTTTGTCCCCGAGGAATAGAGTCAGTTGGCTGGAAGACACCCACAGAGGGTAAGGTGGTGCAAATCTGGTGTCCTAGCATCAGCTGTGCTGGACTAAACCCTGTTGCTTGAATGGGAGTTGCCCTATAGGACAAGAGGGCCAGGTACGGCTCAGATTGCTTTAAAATGAATTTTGTTGTTTGAACTGCCCTTTCAGCCATTCCGTTGGCCTGCGGGTAATGTGGACTTGACGTGGAATGTATAAAATCATATTCCCTGCTGAAAGAACTGAACTCTGTGGAAGCGAAATGCATTCCGTTATCACTCACCAGCTCCATTGGTATGCCCCACCGGGCAAACAAGCTCTTGAACTGAGTGATAACAGCTTGACCTGTGATTTCACTCAAAGGGGCAATTTCCAAATACCTGGAATAGTAGTCGATCACGACTAAGAACTTTTTCCCGTGCAGTTCGCACAAATCAGCAGCTATTTTCTGCCACGGGCCTGCAGGCAGCGGAGTAGAAATCAAGGGCTCCCTTCTCTGAGTAGGCCGACATTCCCAGCAAAAGGCACATTTAGACACATGGCTTGCAATGTCGGAACTAATTCCAGGCCACCATACAGCTGTAGCTGCCCTTTCTCTGCACTTTGTAATGCCTAAGTGGCCATCGTGAATCCTGTTTAACATCTCCTGCCACATGCTAACAGGAATAACAATGCGGTCCTGGAACAGCACCAACCCATCCAGCTCCGTGAGCTGCGACCTTTCTGACTGGTAAGAACTTAAAGACATCAAGGCTTCCCAACTCTCGGGCCAACCTTCTTTTATGTACTTTATAAGTTCTTGAAGGTCTGTATCTAAATATGTCTCTTTCTTTATTTGTTCTAGCTTCCCTGAAGAAATGGATTTGGAGGCCAGAACTGAAACTACATACACTTTCACATCTGATTCCGTTGAAGACTCTTCAGCAGCAGCCAGCGGGAGCTTGGATAGTGTATCTGCCACAACCAGTTGTTACCCCCGCACATGCACTTCCTGAACTTTGAATCTGAGCAGCCTCATTAGAAGTCTCTGGCATCTTAGGGGTGTTTTGTCAATATCATAGGAATTGATTAGAGGGACTAGCAGTTTATGATCAGTCTCCAGACTAAATTTCTCTAAACCCACTAGGTAATGCTGAAAGCGCTCACAGGCCCAAACTGCAGCCAGGCACTCTTTCTCAATTTGTGCGTATTTTGACTCAGCAGCCGTCAGTGTGTGGGAACAGTAGGCGATAGGCTGTAGTTTGTTTTCATTCAGCTGCAGGAGGGCGGCCCCTAACCCATAACTGCTCGCATCAGCACTAACCACAGTCTTTTTGGAAGGGTTGTAGAACCCCAACACTGGGGCAGACCCCAGCAGGGACTTGACCTGCATAAAATATTCTTCCTGTGAAGGTCCCCAGACCCAGGCAACATCTTTCTTTAGCAACTCTGTGATAGGGTGTAGTATTGTGGATAAATCTGGAAGGAATCTGCCCACATAATTTACAAGGCCCAATATTTGTCTCAGCTCATGTACATCAGAAGGATTTTTCCTCTGTTCAATAGCACGAATTTTCTGGGGGTCTGGCTTGATGCCATCCCCATTGATGATATGCCCAGAGTAACATAACTCAGCTTTTCCAAAATGGCATTTCTCTTTGTTTAGCTTCAGCCCGGACTCTCTGATAGTCTGTAGCACACAGCTCAATCGCTGATCATGTTCCTCCAATAAAGACCCATACACTAAGATGTCGTCCATGACGACTGCCGTGGCCACCTGGTCTCTTAGGAGAGAACTCATTTCTCTTTGGAAGATTTCAGGAGCAGAAAATATCCCGAAGGGGAGTCTGCAAAAACAAAACCAACCTACTGGTGTAATGAAGGTAGTCAGTTTGCGGCACTTTGGATCTAGAGGTATCTGCCAGAAGCCGCTAGAAGCATCCAATGTAGAGAACTTCGCCCCCGCCAATTTCGGAGCTATGTCTTCAAGTGTCGGCAGCACATATATCTCTCTCTTCACTGCCTCATTCAGCCTTTTCAAGTCTACGCAGATGTGTACCTTCCCGTTTTTCTTCACAACGGGCACAATGGGGGCACACCAGTCAGTTGCTTCAACAACCTCTTCAATAACCCCCATATTCTTTATATGCAGAAGCTCCTTCTCCACTTGAGGCATGAGCGGGAACGGAATTCTACGGGGAGTGGTAATGCTGTATGGAACTGCGTCACCTTTAAGTGATATACGGACTGGGTTGCAATTCAGTAGGCCCAATTCACCAAACATATCTTCTGAGATCTCATTCACTCTGGCCACTAGACCCAAACCACAGGCTGCTTTTCTGCTCAATAAGTTGTTAACAAACTGACCTCTAATCACATGCACCCACATGGTGAATTTCCTTTGCTTGTACTCGCAGCTGGCAAGAACTTTCCCCGCGCGATCAATGCCACCAGGACTATGTACTTTTGTTGTAACTTTCACCAGCTGGGGCTGTCAAGGCAGTTTTATGAACGCTGCAAGAGACATTACAGTGATTTCTGCTCCTGTGTCAATCTTAAAGGCAACTTTGGCTCCCATTACAGTAAGGGTAACCCTCCAATCATCTTCTGAACCCGGCCGTTCATCAACAGACCCCACAAAGGACACTTCTTGACCCTCCTGGTTGCTATCCACCTGCATCTGCTTAATATATTCAGTCTTACACAGCACTTCAAAATGGCCCATCCTGTTACATTTTCTACATATTTTGTCTTTAGCAGGGCAATATGACACTCTGATCATGGGCACGGTTGCACCATGTGCATTGGGCATGCTGTGCCCATCCACTTCTGGGCCTATCTGTTGCCCTAGGTCTACTGCTCACACTGTGCCTTTCACTAGCAGCTCTCCTGAAATGCTGCACTTCATCCACAATACTCTCAGACCTCAGATCAGCACTTTGCTTTTTCACCAGTTCACTCTGGCGGGCCATCCTAATAGCCCCATCTAATGTTAAATCAGACTCTAACTGTAGCTTCAGTGAGACTTCAGCATCTGCAATTCCTATGACTATTCTGTCTCTGATTTGCTCCTCTTTAGCAACACCAAACTCACAGAATTCAGCTAGTTCATACAGGCTGCGCACAAATGACTCCACAGATTCTCCCACACGCTGAGCACGTTTGTGAAAACAAGCCCTCTCGTGAATCACATTTCTTTTGGGCACAAAGTGGGCATTGAGTTTATTCATAACTATTTCAAAGTCAAATTCTTCCCCTTCTTGGAAAGTAAAAGCATTGAACACTGGCTCCACATCTTTACCCATAGAGTATAAAAGAGAATTAACTTGTACATTACCACTCTCCTTGTCCAGCTTGGAAGCAATCCTGAAGCGCTGAAACCGCTGACGCCATGTGAGCCAAGCTGCAGGCTGAGAGAAGTAAAAAGGCTCAGGTGGGGTAAACTTTGACATCGTCATCGATCAGGAAACAGAAGCGCAGGCAAGAACTTCTGACACCATGTCATGAGATGCAGGACACAGCAAAGATGGTATTGTAGAGCATGGAAACATACATCTGGTAGCATTGATCTCACTAACTAACTGCCACACAGACAAACTGACCTAAGCCCTGCCCCCAATCTGGTGATGTCACTTCCCACTCTCATCACAGTACTGGACTCTTATGACTATTTATTTGGTTGTCGTGCAAAGCAAACTTCCATTCACCGCTAAAAGAGTATCTGGACTTGTATCAGTGATGCTGTCAGTGCTCAGGGCCCCCGGGAAAAAGGACGTTGTCCAGAAAAAGAAAATGTACAACAACATTAAAAGATTCGCCAAAGCAAAATTGGCAAAAGAAAATAATTATTTACGTGCTACCTGAGGTGGACCAGCTTATGTCGCAGATCTGACCGATTACGAGCAGAGACTGGTCCAAAGTTATCGTCGGTATTATAGACGATTGTGATAGCGAGCTAAGAGGTATAAAATTTAATAAATCTAATTTCTTAAATTTTAATTCTTTTAATAGAATGTTAATCCTATAAGAATTATATAGTACAGTAGGTATAGCCAATTTATTATTAGTTAAACATTTTTGAATATTCATGTTACTTTGCGACAATTTTGATAATCTAACATATAGGCCTATCCTGCCCATATTTTATGACGCATTTTCTATTTTATTTGACTGATATTAAAAAGTGTCAATTGTAATTCTTACTTTATAGAAAGTAACTTTATCACACTTGGCACTTTCTATTTTTAATTTCTTAATAATTCATTTTTTAGTATTATTCGATATTATCCTATTGTTTATTATTGTGCTTGCAACCTATAAACTGGCGAGGGATTTTTCACGAGCTAGGTGCTGAAAAAGTAGTGTGTGTAGAAATAGATTGTTTAGTAATTATTGCAAGATTTCTGTCGAGCGAGGATTTTTTAGGTACAAAAAAGACTAGAATATAAGAGTTGCGGACAAGTTCGCTCGACACTTGTAAATGTCAGTTTTCTAATTTATTTGGGGCATAGTACATACGATGTTCGACCCGCACGCAGAAATGTAGACAGAAAAACTCAAGAACACCTTGCAGACAGCTTAGTACATGGAGCCCTTGTAGCAGTAACAAAATATTTCAAACTGTGAGAATAATACATAGTTTATAGTTGTTGCTAAATTAACCTTGTAATCTGTAAGACTGGGGGCTGAACACACCTCCGATACTCTCAAAATGTCAAGGTCACTGTAATATTTACCATATCTTGCTGCAATCCTATACTGTGTCAGATAACATCACAATACAAATATAACAAGCAAAATGTTAATATGTGACTATAATGGAAATGGCTGTTCATGGTTATGTAAAATATGCATAAAACATTCATTTACATTTTTGATGATAGAAGCATTATCTAACTAAGGGCCAGATTACAAGTGGCAAATAATATGTTCACGCAAGCGATATCGTTTTTATTAAACGCGATCGCTTGAGCACAATTGAAGTTAACGTGCATTGGGATAGCGCAACCTCAGAGTTCTGATTAACTGTTTCGAAAAACCAAAATGTGTCACATAACACATAAAAATACATTGAATGTACTATTGCACTCATAATAACACTATCTAATAAAAAATATTTTAAAAAAAGTATTACACAAAAAAGTTGTAATGGCTCAGGTATTAGAAAAAAAGGGCTGCAAAGGGCTTTAACATTGAGATACATACATATACATGTCTAAAAAATTTAAGTATGTATATATATATATATATATATATATTTAAGTATTTTTATATATGTATTTACAGACATAAATACACATATAAACACAAATGCATATGTAACCATATATAGACATATAAATCTATATACTGTATATAAGTACATTGAAGCCCTTTGCAGTCAAGTAGATGAAAATATGTTAAAGCATATTTATGCAATATTCATATTTAATAAAGGTTTTAACTATGTATTTACTGTAAATATTTCCCATTCTAATATTCTGAACATAGCAGAATATGTTCTTAGTATTTATAAATAGATAATCCTATATATATATATATATATCTATATATAACTATATATAATTTTATATATATATATATATATATATATATATATATATATATATATATATATATATATATATATATATAGGTATAGACATATATTGTACCAAAGTGCCATCAGATATATGTAGAAATATGTATTTATAATTAAATAGAACATATTCTTCTATGTGAAGAACATTGGAATCAGAGGCGTAACTAGAAACTACAGGGCACAGGTGCAAGATTCTAAGAAGGATCCCCAGCCAAAAAAATGTGAATTTGATAGATATCTTTTTTTTTTTTACATTTAACACAGAAAAAAATGTGAATCAGATTACATGTCTGCAAAAGGAGGTACCCTGTGCCCACAGTCTGTGAGATGGTCTGACCCCCTATTACTCTATATAGTGACACTGTTTAACCCACCAGTACTAAATATAGTGAGATAGTGACACAGTCTGTAATCTTCTTGTGAGATGGCTGGCCTGACCCTACCCGCCCCAGTACTTTATAAAGTGACCACAGTAGTCTGTGACATAGTTCAGCCCCCCATACTGTATATAGTGGTACTGTATAGTGACACTGTTTACCCCCGCGCCCCCATGCTGTAGTTGCAAGGTCTGTAATTTGCTGGCTCCACAAACATACACACACACATACATGCATAAATACACACACAGTCATATACATACATACACACACACACATACATGCATAAATACACACACAGTCACATACATACATACACACATACACACACACACATACATACATGCATAAATACACACACAGTCACATACATACATACACACATACACACACACATACATACATGCATAAATACACACACAGTCACATACATACATACATACACACACACATACATGCATAAATACACACACAGTCACATACATACATACACACACACATACATGCATAAATACACACACAGTCACATACATACATACACACATACACACACACACACATACATACATGCATAAATACACACACAGTCACATACATACATACACACACACACATACATACATGCATAAATACACACACAGTCACATACATACATACACACACACACACATACATACATGCATAAATACACACACAGTCACATACATACATACATACACACACACACATACATGCATAAATACACACACAGTCACATACATACATACACACACACATACATGCATAAATATACACACAGTCACATACATACATACACACACACACATACATACATGCATAAATACACACACAGTCACATACATACATACACACACACATACATACATACATGCATAAATACACACACAGTCACATACATACATACACACACACATACATGCATAAATACACACACAGTCACATACATACATACACACACACACATACATGCATAAATATACACACAGTCACATACATACATACACACACACACATACATACATGCATAAATACACACACAGTCACATACATACATACACACACACACATACATACATGCAGAAATACACACACAGTCACATACATACATACACACACACACATACATGCATAAATATACACACAGTCACATACATACATACACACACACACATACATACATGCAGAAATACACACACAGTCACATACATACATACACACACACATACATGCATAAATATACACACAGTCACATACATACATACACACACACACATACATACATGCATAAATACACACACAGTCACATACATACATACACACACACACATACATACATGCATAAATACACACACAGTCACATACATACATACACACACATACATGCATAAATACACACACAGTCACATACATACATACACACACACACATACATACATGCATAAATACACACACAGTCACATACATACATACACACATACATACATGCATAAATACACACACAGTCACATACATACATACATACACACACACACACACATAAACACCAATGGGTAAAACAGAAACACTAACCCCTGTAGTCAGAGACACTAGTGAAGCATCATGTCACACTCACATGATATCAGTGCAGGCAGTGGCAGGTCAATGTTTTTGTTTTGTTTTTAAGCTGGGCCCCCACCCTCGGGGGCCCGGTCGCAGTTGCACCCTCAGCACCCCCTGTAGTTTTGCCCCTAATTGGAATGTGAAATATTCATATTTTCATGTTGGGTTAGCATGCTTAAGTTGAGTATGCGATAGTGTTTGTGTTGACGGAGGGTGCTCCATTGACTTCTATGGTGGAATACGTTAACATGCAAACATTAAACAAACTTTGGCTTTTTACGTGCAATATTCTAACTTCGGCTTTTTACGCTCATAGGGTTAGCATAGTTGTAGGGCTCTTTTTTAAAAAAAAAAAAAATACTACCCCACTATACAATACAAGGAACCCCTCCTCCAAAAAAGGCTATCTAAAAAAAAACTAATAAAAATAGGAAATGGTAGGGCAGTATCTTAAGGCTCTTTTGCTACCCAAAGAAAAAAAAAACACTATTCTAAAAAAAAACACACCCTAAAAAAGCCTATCAGTAACCCAAAAAGATGGTACTTACCAAACTTGAATCCTGCTCCTACGTGATTGCCAATTGCGGAGCTCCTCTTCTATTCCCGCGCCAGTTGTCCATCTTCATCCTGGCGACAGTTTTCTATTTTCATCCCTCTTGTTTTCTACTTATCTTCTTAGTACGGGTGTAAGGAAGTTTTTTTTTTTACTTTTCTCACTCCATTGAAGTCTATGGGGGTAGTACGTTATCTTTGGCTCTTTGCGCTTGTGGAGTTAGTGCATGGTCGAAAAATCTTTACTTTAAACTTGTAATACGTGCACTACCTGACGCTCGTAGAGTAAGTTTGATAATGTAAACTTTAATAGAAATAATGCTTTTTATGTAAGAAATGCCAGTATACTAATAATTGCTTCAATGGTGATTAAAGGTGGGAGATTCGGCAAATAAACAAACAAAAAAATGTTTAAACCAAGATGTGACATATAGTATTGGGACAGAGGGGAGCTTATAATGTCAGCAACAGGTTAACAGGACCCTAAAGACTAAGTACAGTTCATGTCCCTCTCTTTTGTGGGTTCTGCTATTATGGAAACCTAGGTTACACTGCAGATTTCTGAAGGAGAGCGTGTGTAAACACATCAGTGCTGGAATGTAGTTAAAGGGACATGAAAATCAAATTTTTTCTTTCATGATTTAGACAGAACATGCAATTTTAAACAACTTTCCAATTTACTTCTAAAATTGAATTTGCTTCATTTTCTTGGTATCCTTTGCTGAAAGGTTTATCTAGGTAAGCTCAGGAGCAGCAAAGAACCTATGTTCTAGCTGCTGATTGGTGGCTGCATATATATATACCGATTTTCATTAGCTCACCCATGTGTTCAGTTAGAAACCAGTAGTGCATTACTGCTTCTTCAACAAATGTTACCAAGAGAATGAAGCTAATTTGATAATAGAAGTAAATTGGAAAGTTGATAAAATTGTATGTTTTACCTAAATCATGAAAGAAACTTTTTGAGCTTCATGCCCCTTTAAAGATAGATTTCAACATGGCGGCACCCATGACAAGAGAGAGGTGGGAATAACCTCAGTACAATGCTTATAAAGGGCAAGATTAGAAGTTGAGTGGTATTTAACACTTGAGCGTTAACTGGGCTAGAAGTAGGCTTTTTGTGCATGCTGGGTTGCTCTCGTATTACAAGTTGAAAGTAAACTGTTTTCACTTGCGTGCTTACCTGACACACATAAAAAGTTGAACTTAGAATATTGCGCACGCGATAACCTATTCCCCCATAATAGTCAATGGAGCAAAAAAGTGGAAAAAACCTAACACCCTACTTGTGCGCAAACATGATCGCATATAATCTCAAGTGTGCTAACCCGACGTGAAAATATGAATAATTCACATTCCAATGTTCTTCACATAGTAATATTTTTTTTTATTCATAAATGCATATTTCTATATATATGATGATATTTTGATGATGATTATATATAGGTATAGATATATACAGATATATATATATAGGAATATGTATTTAGACATACATAGAACATATTCTGCTATGCGCGGAACATTGGAATGTGAAATATTTACATACATATACATATTTAAACATGTGTATGTATGTATCTCAAAATTAAAGCCCTTTGCAGCCTTTTTTCTTTTCTTCTAACACGTGATACCTCATATCTGTAACTGTATTTTTGATGTGTTTTGTGACACTTTATTGTTTTGAGAAACAGTTAACCAAAGCTCTGAGGTTGTGCTATCCCGATGAGCGTTAGCTTCAATTGCGCTCAAGTGATCACGTTTACTTTCAACTTGATGTGCTAATTCCCGCGATAAACCCTTTTCGCACGTAACTGTTAGCGGTCCACTTGTAATCTAGCCCTAAATGTTTAATGTCCTTTTAAAGCTAGCGATTAGTTTTATATAGGGATAATTGTTCAAATCCATCTAGGGTGTGCAAATGATATTAAAGTTCTTTAGTGCTAAGGTACTTCATAATGCTGTGCAAAAACATATTTAGTTGTTTGTGTGTTTTAACTTATGTTAGGTACATATGCACACGCACACAAATAAAACCTTTGGCTAGATTATGAGTCTTGCGTTATCCTTAAAAAGCAGCGTTGAGAGGTCCCAACGCTGCTTTTTAATGCCCGCTGGTATTACGAGTCTGGCAGGTACAGGTGTACCGCTCACTTTTCTTCTGTGACTCGAGCTTACCGCAAATCCCTATATGTAAATTACGTATCCTATCTTTTCAATGGGACTTGCATAACGCCGGTATTACGAGTCTTGGAAGAAGTGAGCGGTAGACCCTCTCCTGTCAAGACTCCTACCGCATTTAAAAGTCAGTAGTTAAGAGTTTTATGGGCTAACGCTGTAACATAAAACTCTTAACTAAAGTGCTACAAAGTACACTAACACCCATAAACTACCTATTAACCCCTAAACCGAGGCCCCCCCACATCGCAAACACTATAATACATTTTTTAACACCTAATCTGCCGAACCGGAGATCGCTGTCACTATAATAAATGTATTAACCCCTAAACCGCCGTACTCCCGCCTCGCAAACACTAGTTAAATTTTATTAACCCCTAATCTGCCGTCCCTAACATCGCTGACACCTACCTACATTTATTAACCCCTAATCTGCCGCCCCCAACGTCGCCGCTACTATATTAAATTCATTAACCCCTAAACCTAAGTCTAACCCTAAGTCTAACCCCCCCTAACTTAAATATAATTTAAATAAAACTAAATAAAATTACTACAATTTAAATAAATTATTCCTATTTAAAACTAAATACTTATCTATAAAATAAACCCTAAGGCCTAGATTTGGAGTTTTGTCGGTAACGACCCGAAAAACTAACGCCGGCTTTTTTCTGGCCGCACCATAAAAATAACTCTGGTATTGAGAGTCCACATAAAGGCTGCGTTAGGCTCCAAAAAAGGAGCGTAGAGCATTTTTAACGCAGCTTCAACTCTCGATACCAGAGTTGCTTACGGACGCGGCCAGCCTCAAAAACGTGCTCGTGCACGATTCTCCCATAGGAAACAATGGGGCTGTTTGAGCTGAAAAAAACCCAAACACCTGCAAAAAAGCCGCGTTCAGCTCCTAACGCAGCCCCATTGTTTGCTATGCGGTAACCCTTCCTACGTCTGCACCTAACACTCTAACATGTACCCCGAGTCTAAACACCCCTAACCTTACACTTATTAACCCCTAATCTGCCGCCCCCGCTATCGCTGACCCCTGCATATTATTATTAACCCCTAATCTGCCGCTCCGTAAACCGCCGCTACTTACATTATCACTATGTACCCCTAATCTGCTGCCCCTAACACCGCCGACCCCTATATTATATTTATTAACCCCTAATCTGCCCCCCACAACATCGCCTCCACCTGCCTACACTTATTAACCCCTAATCTGCTGACCGGACCTGAGCGCTACTATAATAAAGTTATTAACCCCTAATCCGCCTCACTAACCCTATCATAAATAGTATTAACCCCTAATCTGCCCTCCCTAACATCGCCGACACCTAACTTCAATTATTAACCCCTAATCTGCCGACCGAATCTCGCCGCTATTCTAATAAATGTATTAACCCCTAAAGCTAAGTCTAACCCTAATACTAACACCCCCCCTAAGTTAAATATAATTTAAATCTAACGAAATTAATTATCTCTTATTAAATAAATTATTCCTATTTAAAGCTAAATACTTACCTGTAAAATAAATCCTAATATAGCTACAATATAAATTATAATTATATTATAGCTATTTTAGGATTTATATATATTTTACAGGTAACTTTGTATTTATTTTAACCAGGTACAATAGCTATTAAATAGTTAAGAACTATTTAATAGCTAAAATAGTTAAAATAATTACAAATTTACCTGTAAAATAAATCCTAACCTAAGTTACAAATAAACCTAACACTACACTATCAATAAATTAATTAAATAAACTACCTACAATTACCTACAATTAACCTAACACTACACTATCAATAAATTAATTAAATACAATTGCTACAAAGAAATACAATTAAATAAACTAGCTAAAGTACAAAAAATAAAAAAGAACTAAGTTACAAAAAATAAAAAAATATTTACAAACATAAGAAAAATATTACAGCAATTTAAAAATTAATTACACCTACTCTAAGCCCCCTAATAAAATAACAAAGCCCCCAAAATAAAAAAATGCCCTACCCTATTCTAAATTACTAAAGTTCAAAGCTCTTTTACCTTACCAGCCCTGAACAGGGCCCTTTGCGGGGCATGCCCCAAGAAGTTCAGCTCTTTTGCCTGTAAAAGAAAAAATACAATACCCCCCCCCAACATTACAACCCACCACCCACATACCCCTAATCTAACCCAAACCCCCCTTAAATAAACCTAACACTAAGCCCCTGAAGATCATCCTACCTTGTCTTCACCATACCAGGTTCACCGATCGGTCCAGAAGAGCTCCTCCGATGTCCTGATCCAAGCCCAAGCGGGGGGCTGAAGAGGTCCATGATCCGGCTGAAGTCTTCATCCAAGCGGGCCAGAAGAGGTCTTCCATCCGATTGAAGTCTTCATCCAAGCGGCATCCATCCGGAGCGAAGCGGCAGCATCCTGAAGACCTCCACCGCGGAACATCCATCCTGGCCGACGACTGAACGACGAATGACGGTTCCTTTAAATGACGTCATCCAAGATGGCGTCCCTCAAATTCCGATTGGCTGATAGGATTCTATCAGCCAATCGGAATTAAGGTAGGAATATTCTGATTGGCTGATGGAATCAGCCAATCAGAATCAAGTTCAATCCGATTGGCTGATCCAATCAGCCAATCAGATTGAGCTCGCATTCTATTGGCTGATCGGAACAGGGGGGGGGTATTGTATTTTTTCTTTTACAGGCAAAAGAGCTGAACTTCTTGGGGCATGCCCCGCAAAGGGCCCTGTTCAGGGCTGGTAAGGTAAAAGAGCTTTGAACTTTAGTAATTTAGAATAGGGTAGGGCATTTTTTTATTTTGGGGGGCTTTGTTATTTTATTAGGGGGCTTAGAGTAGGTGTAATTAGTTTTAAATTGTTGTAATATTTTTCTTATGTTTGTAAATATTTTTTTATTTTTTGTAACTTAGTTCTTTTTTATTTTTTGTACTTTAGCTAGTTTATTTAATTGTATTTCTTTGTAGCAATTGTATTTAATTAATTTATTGATAGTGTAGTGTTAGGGTAATTGTAGGTAGTTTATTTAATTAATTTATTGATAGTGTAGTGTTAGGTTTATTTGTAACTTAGGTTAGGATTTATTTTACAGGTACATTTGTAATTATTTTAACTATTTTAGCTATTAAATAGTTCTTAACTATTTAATAGCTATTGTACCTGGTTAAAATAAATACAAAGTTACCTGTAAAATATATATAAATCCTAAAATAGCTATAATATAATTATAATTTATATTGTAGCTATATTAGGATTTATTTTACAGGTAAGTATTTAGCTTTAAATAGGAATAATTTATTTAATAAGAGATAATTAATTTCGTTAGATTTAAATTATATTTAACTTAGGGGGGTGTTAGTATTAGGGTTAGACTTAGCTTTAGGGGTTAGTACATTTATTAGAATAGCGGCGAGATTCGGTCGGCAGATTAGGGGTTAATAATTGAAGTTAGGTGTCGGCGATGTTAGGGAGGGCAGATTAGGGGTTAATACTATTTATGATAGGGTTAGTGAGGCGGATTAGGGGTTAATAACTTTATTATAGTAGCGCTCTGGTCCGGTCGGCAGATTAGGGGTTAATAAGTGTAGGCAGGTGGAGGCGACGTTGTGGGGGGCAGATTAGGGGTTAATAAATATAATATAGGGGTCGGCGGTGTTAGGGGCAGCAGATTAGGGGTACATAAGGATAACGTAGGTGGCGGCACTTTGCGGTCGGCAGATTAGGGGTTAATAAGTGTAGGCAGGTGGAGGCGACGTTGAGGGGGGCAGATTAGGGGTTAATAAATAAAATACAGGGGTCGGCGGTGTTAGGGGCAGCAGATTAGGGGTACATAAGGATAACGTAGGTGGCGGCGCTTTGCGGTCGGCAGATTAGGGGTTAATAAGTGTAGGCAGGTGGAGGCGACGTTGAGGGGGGCAGATTAGGGGTTAATAAATATAATACAGGGGTCGGCGGTGTTAGGGGCAGCAGATTAGGGGTACATAAGGATAACGTAGGTGGCCGTCGGCAGATTAGGGGTTAAAAAATTTTTTTCGAGTGTCGGCGATGTGGGGGGACCTCGGTTATGGGGTACATAGGTAGTTTATGGGTGTTAGTGTACTTTAGAGCACAGTAGTTAAGAGCTTTATAAACCGGCGTTAGCCCAGAAAGCTCTTAACTACTGACTTTTTTCCTGCGGCTGGAGTTTTGTCGTTAGATGTCTAACGCTCACTTCAGAAACGACTCTAAATACCGGAGTTAGAGAAATCCCATTGAAAAGATAGGATACGCAATTGACGTAAGGGGATCTGCGGTATGGAAAAGTCGCGGCTGGAAAGTGAGCGTTAGACCCTATTTTGAGTGACTCCAAATACCGGCTGTAGCCTAAAACAAGCGTTAGGAGCCTCTAACGCTGGTTTTCACGGCTAACGCCAAACTCTAAATCTAGGCCTATGATAGCTACAATATAACTAATAGTTACATTGTACCTAGCTTAGGATTTATTTTTATTTTACAGGCAACTTTGTATTTATTTTAACTAGGTACAATAGTTACTAAATAGTTATTAACTATTTAATAACTTCCTAGTTAAAATAAGTACAAATTTACCTGTAAAATAAACCCTAACCTAAGTTACAATTACACCTAACACTACACTATCATTAAATTAATTTACTAAATTACCTACAATTAAATAAAATAAACTAAAGTACGAAAAAAACCCCCAATAAATTACAGAAATAAATAAAATAATTACAAGAATTTTAAACTAATTACACCTAATCTAATCCCTCTAATAAAATAAAAAAGCCCCCCCGGGGGCGGAGCCAACAGCCAATGGAACCAGACGCATATCACTTAGGCTCCTTGCTTAGGGCCAAACTAAATATATATTTATGGCAAAGAACTAAGCTTTCTTAGCATACTAATAACCAATGACTAATTCCTGATTAGGGGGCACCCTAAAACGAGCATCGCAACGAGATTATATTATTGGAGCTTCAAATAGAAGAGGCTTGTATATTTCAGGGTGTTGGACACGTAGCCCTGCTATCACTATAGCCGATTCACTCCAGCTAAATCTGAAATGCTATATCTACTGAACATTGTTGAGATTTGGAAGCTCCTCTCTAAGGCCTAGATTTGGAGTTTGGCGGTAAAAGGGCTGTTAACGCTCCGCGGGCTTTTTTCTGGCCGCACCATAAATTTAACTCTGGTATCGAGAGTTTAAACAAATGCTGCGTTAGGCTCCAAAAAAGGAGCGTAGAGCATTTTTACCGCAAATGCAACTCTCGATACCAGAGTTGCTTACGGACGCGGCCGGCCTCAAAAACGTGCTCGTGCACGATTCTCCCATAGGAAACAATGGGGCTGTTTGAGCTGAAAAAAAAACTAACACCTGCAAAAAAGCAGCGTTCAGCTCCTAACGCAGCCCCATTGTTTCCTATGGGGAAACACTTCCTACGTCTGCACCTAACACTCTAACATGTACCCCGAGTCTAAACACCCCTAGCCTTACACTTATTAACCCCTAATCTGCCGCCCCCGCTATCGCTGACCCCTGCATATTTTTTTTAACCCCTAATCTGCTGCTCCGTAAACCGCCGCAACCTACGTTATCCCTATGTACCCCTAATCTGCTGCCCTAACATCGCCGACCCCTATATTATATTTATTAACCCCTAATCTGCCCCCCTCAACGTCGCCGACACCTGCCTACACTTATTAACTCCTAATCTGCCGAACGGACCTGAGCGCTACTATAATAAAGTTATTAACCCCTAATCCGCCTCACTAACCCTATCATAAATAGTATTAACCCCTAATCTGCCCTCCCTAACATCGCCGACACCTACCTTCAATTATTAACCCCTAATCTGCCGAGCGGACCTCACCGCTACTATAATAAATGTATTAACCCCTAAAGCTAAGTCTAACCCTAATACTAACACCCCCCTAAGTTAAATATAATTTACATCTAACGAAATTAACTCTTATTAAATAAATGATTCCTATTTAAAGCTAAATACTTACCTGTAAAATAAATCCTAATATAGCTACAATATAAATTATAATTATATTATAGCTATTTTAGGATTAATATTTATTTTACAGGCAACTTGGTATTTATTTTAACTAGGTACAATAGCTATTAAATAGTTAAGAACTATTTAATAGCTACCTAGTTAAAATAATAACAAATTTACCTGTAAAATAAATCCTAATATAGCTACAATATAAATTATAATTATATTATAGCTATTTTAGGATTAATATTTATTTTACAGGCAACTTGGTATTTATTTTAACTAGGTACAATAGCTATTAAATAGTTAAGAACTATTTAATAGCTACCTAGTTAAAATAATAACAAATTTACCTGTAAAATAAATCCTAACCTAAGATATAATTAAACCTAACACTACCCTATCAATAAAATAATTAAATAAACTACCTACAATTACCTACAATTAACCTAACACTACACTATCAATAAATTAATTAAACACAATTGCTACATATAAATACAATTAAATAAACTAGCTAAAGTACAAAAAATAAAAAAGAACTAAGTTACAAAAAATAAAAAAATATTTACAAACATAAGAAAAATATTACAACAATTTTAAACTAATTACACCTACTCTAAGCCCCCTAATAAAATAACAAAGCCCCCCAAAATAAAAAATTCCCTACCCTATTCTAAATTAAAAAAGTTACAAGCTCTTTTACCTTACCAGCCCTGAACAGGGCCCTTTGCGGGGCATGCCCCAAGAATTTCAGCTCTTTTGCCTGTAAAAGAATAAATACAATACCCCCCCCCAACATTACAACCCACCACCCACAAACCCCTAATCAAACCCAAACCCCCCTTAAATAAACCTAACACTAAGCCCCTGAAGATCTTCCTACCTTGTCTTCACCATACCAGGTTCACCGATCCGTCCTGGCTCCAACATCTTCATCCAACCCAAGCGGGGGTTGGCGATCCATCATCCGGTGCTGAAGAGGTCTAGAAGAGGCTCCAAAGTCTTCCTCCTATCCGGCAAGAAGAGGACATCCGGACCGGCAAACATCTTCTCCAAGCGGCATCTTCAATCTTCTTCCATCCGGTGCGGAGCGGGTCCATCTTGAAGCAGGCGACGCGGATCCATCCTCTTCTTCCGTTGTCTCCCGACTAATGACGGTTCCTTTAAGGGACGTCATCCAAGATGGCGTCCCTCAAATTCCGATTGGCTGATAGGATTCTATCAGCCAATCGGAATTAAGGTAGGAATTTTCTGATTGGCTGATGGAATTCGAGGGACGCCATCTTGGATGACGTCCCTTAAAGGAACCGTCATTAGTCGGGAGACAACGGAAGAAGAGGATGGATCCGCGTCGCCTGCTTCAAGATGGACCCGCTCCGCACCGGATGGAAGAAGATTGAAGATGCCGCTTGGAGAAGATGTTTGCCGGTCCGGATGTCCTCTTCTTGCCGGATAGGAGGAAGACTTTGGAGCCTCTTCTGGACCTCTTCAGCACCGGATGATGGATCGCCAACCCCCGCTTGGGTTGGATGAAGATGTTGGAGCCAGGACGGATCGGTGAACCTGGTATGGTGAAGACAAGGTAGGAAGATCTTCAGGGGCTTAGTGTTAGGTTTATTTAAGGGGGGTTTGGGTTAGATTAGGGGTATGTGGGTGGTGGGGTGTAAGGTTGGGGGGGGGTATTGTATTTATTCTTTTACAGGCAAAAGAGCTGAAATTCTTGGGGCATGCCCCGCAAAGGGCCCTGTTCAGGGCTGGTAAGGTAAAAGAGCTTGTAACTTTTTAAATTTAGAATAGGGTAGGGAATTTTTTATTTTGGGGGGCTTTGTTATTTTATTAGGGGGCTTAGAGTAGGTGTAATTAGTTTAAAATTGTTGTAATATTTTTCTTATGTTTGTAAATATTTTTTTATTTTTTGTAACTTAGTTCTTTTTTATTTTTTGTACTTTAGCTAGTTTATTTAATTGTATTTATTTGTAGCAATTGTGTTTAATTAATTTATTGATAGTGTAGTGTTAGGTTAATTGTAGGTAATTGTAGGTAGTTTATTTAATTATTTTATTGATAGGGTAGTGTTAGGTTTAATTATATCTTAGGTTAGGATTTATTTTACAGGTAAATTTGTTATTATTTTAACTAGGTAGCTATTAAATAGTTCTTAACTATTTAATAGCTATTGTACCTAGTTAAAATAAATACCAAGTTGCCTGTAAAATAAATATTAATCCTAAAATAGCTATAATATAATTATAATTTATATTGTAGCTATATTAGGATTTATTTTACAGGTAAGTATTTAGCTTTAAATAGGAATCATTTATTTAATAAGAGTTAATTAATTTCGTTAGATGTAAATTATATTTAATTTAGGGGGGTGTTAGTGTTAGGGTTAGACTTAGCTTTAGGGGTTAATACATTTATTAGAATAGCGGTGAGCTCCGGTCGGCAGATTAGGGGTTAATAATTGAAGTTAGGTGTCGGCGATGTTAGGGAGGGCAGATTAGGGGGTTAATACTATTTATTATAGGGTTAGTGAGGCGGGTTAGGGGTTAATAACTTTATTATAGTAGCGCTCAGGTCCGCTCGGCAGATTAGGGGTTAATAAGTGTAGGCAGGTGTCGGCGACGTTGAGGGGGGCAGATTAGGGGTTAATAAATATAATATAGGGGTCGGCGGTGTTAGGGGTAGCAGATTAGGGGTACATAGGGATAACGTAGGTGGCGGTGCTTTGCGGTCGGAAGATTAGGGGTTAATTATTTTAAATAGCTGGCGGCGATGTTGTGGGGGGCAGGTTAGGGGTTAATAAATGTAATACAGGGGTCGGCGGGGTTAGGGGCAGCAGATTAGGGGTACATAAGTATAACGTAGGTGGCGGTCGGCAGATTAGGGGTTAAAAATTTTAATCGAGTGGCGGCGATGTGGGGGGAGCTCGGTTTAGGGGTACATAGGTAGTTTATGGGTGTTAGTGTACTTTAGGGTACAGTAGTTAAGAGCTTTATAAACCGGCGTTAGCCAGAAAGCTCTTAACTCCTGCTATTTTCAGGCGGCTGGAGTTTTGTCGTTAGAGCTCTAACGCTCACTTCAGAAACTACTCTAAATACCGGCGTTAGAAAGATCCCATTGAAAATATAGGATACGCAAATGGCGTAGGGGGATCTGCGGTATGGAAAAGTCGCGGCTGAAAAGTGAGCGTTAGACCCTTTAATCACTGACTCCAAATACCAGCGGGCGGCCAAAACCAGCGTTAGGAGCCTCTAACGCTGGTTTTGACGGCTACCGCCAAACTCCAAATCTAGGCCTAAGTTTGCGCTTCAGATGCAAAACAATTTTCTTGAGCTAACGCACATAATCAGAGAGCCATGCGTCTTAGGAGAAGACACTGCAGACAAGATGGCGGAAAGCAGAGCTGATCTCCTGCAGGTACAGACTACACAAACCGAGCTCCTCATGGATGTCAAAAAGAAGAATCATTGGATACCGCTTAGAGGAGATGACATGGTCTTAAACTCTGCGTTACTTGTGTGGGAATACAGTAGCGCTTGCTTTACAAGTAATATCAATCTGCTAATACAGCGATGTGGCCCTAGCAGGAAACTTAACCTTTCAGATACAAGCATTATAGAGGCCGCTCTTCTGCAGCATGATGATATATATGCTGGTATTAAGGCCGACGAATGCCGGGTGCTGTTCACAGAGGGAGCTTATCGAGTTCTCATGAAAATAAATTCATATATATATGCTTCAACTGGAGATGATGAAAATAAACCAATATTCTTGTTTTCAGCCTGTGGCATCGGGTAACCTAATGGCAAGCCTACACACTATGCATAGGAAAACTTTGTTGTTTATTAGACCTGACTTATATTTAAACATCAGTAGTTCCCTTATTATATTCTATTAGTTCAGTATGTTAGACTAGTTTTTATTTTTCCCATATGAGGGAGCTCCATTAAGAGTTTGATTGTTTTATGTTCAGCACTTGCATTAAAGGATGAGCTAATTGTTTCACCTAGATTTAGAGTTCTGCGTTAGCCGTCAAAAGCAGCGTTAAGGGGTCCTAACGCTGCTTTTTACCGCCCACTGGTATTTAGAGTCAGGCAGGAAAGGGTCTACCGCTCACTTCACTACCGCGATTCCAGGCTACCGCAGATCCCCTTACGCCAATTGCGTATCCTATCTTTTCAATGGGATCTGCCTAACGCTGGTATTTGGAGTCTTGGGAGAAGTGAGGGGTAGACCAGTCCAGACTCCTACTGACAAAAAAAGTCAGTAGTTAAGAGCTTTATGGGCTAACGTCGGAATATAAAGCTCTTAACTACTGTGCTCTAAAGTACACTAACACCCATAAACTACCTATGTACCCCTAAACCGAGGCCCCCCCCACATCGCCGCCACTATAAAAAAAATTTTAACCCCTAATCTGCCGACCGGACACCGCCGCAACCTACATTATCCCTTATCCCTATGAACGCCTAATCTGCTGCCCCTAACACAGCCGACCCCTATATTATATTTATTAACCCCTAATCTGCCCCCTCCCCAATGTCGCCGCTACCTTACCTACACTTATTAACCCCTAATCTGCCGACCGGACCTCGCCGCCACTATAATAAATGTATTAACCCCTAAACCGCCACACTCCCGCCTCGCAAACACTATAATACATTTTATTAACCCCTAATCTGCCCTCCCTAACATCGCCGCCACCTACCTACAATTATTAACCCCTAATCTCCCGCCCGCACCGTCGCCGATACTATAATAAAGTTATTAACCCCTAAACCTAACTCTAACCCTAACCCTTACACCCCCCTAACATAAATATAATTTAAATTAAACAAAATAATATTCCTAAAATTAACTAAATTAATCCTATTTAAAACTAAATACTTACCTATCAAATAAACCCTAATATAGCTACAATATAACTAATAATTACATTGTAGCTATTTTAGGATTTATATTTATTTTACAGGCAACTTTGTATTTATTTTAACTAGGTACAATAGCTATTAAATAGTTAATAACTATTTAATAGCTACCTAGTTAAAATAAGTACAAAATTACCTGTAAAATAAATCCTAACCTAAGTTACAAATAAACCTAACACTACACTATCATTAAATTAATTAAATAAATTACCTACAATTACATAAAATAAAATACAACAAAATAAACTATTCTATAATACAAAAACAAACAAACAAACACTAAATTACAAAAAAAAAAAAGAATTACAAGCAGTTTAAACTAATTACACCTAATCTAAGCCCCCTAATAAAATAAAAAAAGCCCCCCAAAGAGGATGGCTCCGCGTCGGCTCCTTTGAAGATGGCTCCGCTCCGGATGGATGAAGATTGAAGACGCCGCCTGGATGAACACTTCTACTGGATGGAGGACCTCTTCTTGCCCCGCTCGGATGAAGAATTCGGCTCTAGGTATGATGATCTTCAGGGGGTTAGCGATAGGTTTATTTAAGGGGGGTTTGGGTGGGTTAGAGTAGGGGTATGTGGGTGGTGGGTTGTAATGGTGGGGGTATTGTATTTTTATTTTCAGGTAAAAGAACTGATTACTTTGGGGCAATGCCCCGCAAAAAGCCCTTTTAAGGGCTGGTAAAAGAGCTGATTACTTTTGTATTTTAGAATAGGGTAGGGAATTTTTTATTTTGGGGGGCTTTTTTATTTTATTAGGGGGCTTAGATTAGGTGTAATTAGTTTAAACTGCTTGTAATACTTTTTTATTTTTTGTAATTTAGTGTTTTTTTTTGTATTATATAAATAGTTTATTTTATTGTATTTTATTTTAGGTAATTGTAGGTAATTTATTTAATTAATTTAATGATAGTGTAGTGTTAGGTTTAATTTTAACTTAGGTTAGGATTTATTTTACAGGTAATTTTGTACTTATTTTAACTAGGTAGCTATTAAATAGTTATTAACTATTTAATAGCTATTGTATCTAGTTAAAATAAATATAAAGTTGCCTGTAAAATAAATATAAATCCTAAAATAGCTACAATGTAATTATTAGTTATATTGTAGCTATATTAGGGTTTATTTGATAGGTATGTATTTAGTTTTAAATAGGATTGATTTAGTTAATTTTAGGAATATTATTTCATTTAATTAAAATTTTATTTATGTTAGGGGGGTGTTAGGGTTAGGGTTAGAGTTAGGTTTAGGGTTTAATAACTTTATTATAGTAGCGGCGACGGTGCGGGCGGGAGATTAGGGGTCAATAATTGAGGGAAGGTGGCGGCGATGTTAGGGAGGGCAGATTAGGGGTTAATAAAATTTATTATAGTGTTTGCGAGGCGGGAGTACAGCGGTTTAGGGGTTAATACATTTATTATAGTGGCGGCGAGGTCCGGTCGGCAGATTAGGGGTTAATAAGTGTAGGTAAGGTAGTGGTGACGTTGGGGGGGCAGATTAGGGGGTGATAAATATAATATAGGGGTCGGCGGTATTAGGGGCAGCAGATAAGAGGTTTATAGGGATAATGTAGGTTGCGGCGGTGTCCGGAGCGGCAGATTAGGGGTTAATAGTATAATGCAGGTGTCATCGATAGCGGGGGCGGCAGATTAGAGGTTAATAAGTGTAAGGTTAGGGGTGTTTAGACTCGGGGTTCATGTTAGGGTGTTAGGTGCAGACTTAGAGGGTGTTTCCCCATAGGAAACAATGGGGCTGTGTTAGGAGCTGAACGCTGCTTTTTTGCAGGTGTTAGGTTTTTTTCAGCCCAAAATGCCCCATATATTTATGTTAGGGGGTGTTAGGGTTAGGGTTAGAGTTAGGTTTAGGGGTTAATAACTTTATTATAGTAGCGGCGACGGTGCGGGCGGGAGATTAGGGGTCAATAATTGTAGGTAGGTGGCGGCGATGTTAGGGAGGGCAGATTAGGGGTTAATAAAATTTATTATAGTTTTTGCGAGGCGGGAGTGTGGCGGTTTAGGGGTTAATACATTTATTATAGTGGCGGCGAGGTCCGGTCGGCAGATTAGGGGTTAATAAGTGTAGGTAAGGTAGCGGCGATGTTGGGGGGGGCAGATTAGGGGGTAATAAATATAATATAGGGGTTGGCGGTGTTAGGGGCAGCAGATAAGGGGTTTATAGGGATAATGTAGGTTGCGGCGGTGTCCGGAGCGGCAGATTAGGAGTTAATAGTATAATGCAGGTGTCAGCGATAGCGGGGGGGCGGCAGATTAGAGGTTAATAAGTGTAAGGTTAGGGGTGTTTAGACTCGGGGTTCATGTTAGGGTGTTAGGTGCAGACTTAGAGAGTGTTTCCCCATAGGAAACAATGGGGCTGCGTTAGGAGCTGAACGCTGCTTTTTTCAGCCCAAAATGCCCCATTGTTTCCTATGGGGATTTTGTGCACGAGCACGTTTTCCCAGCTTACCGCTACCGTAAGCAACGCTGGTATTGAGGGTTGAAGTGGAGCTAAATTAGGCTCAACTCACCCTTTTTTGAGCCTAACGCAGCCCCTTTGACAAATACCAGCGTTGTTGGAAGGGTGCGTTGGGAAAAAAAGCAGCGTTAGCTACGCGGGTTTTTACAGACAAAACTCTAAATCTAGCGGTTTATCTCTTTATGCTATGTTTGGATCCATAGACTGGGACAATACTTAAGTTTTACAGGAGAGACACTATACCTCACATTGATGTTTCACAGGAGCCTTTGGATCCAGATGGCTAAAGCTCATATCCACTATAGGAAAGTTTGCACTCCCTGTGCGCAATTGCTTAATAGTTGATAAAGTTCAATTACCACATTACTATTTTTTCAAAAACCAGAACAATTCCTACGTCACATATTTTTACTGTTAATGCTTATGAACATATGATTTTTTCCTGACTGTAGTAGGTGCTTCACATGATATACAGGGAGTGCAGAATTATTAGGCAAGTTGTATTTTTGAGGATTAATTTTATTATTGAACAACAACCATGTTCTCAATGAACCCAAAAAACTCATTAATATCAAAGCTGAATAGTTTTGGAAGTAGTTTTTAGTTTGTTTTTAGTTATAGCTATTTTAGGGGGATATCTGTGTGTGCAGGTGACTATTACTGTGCATAATTATTAGGCAACTTAACAAAAAACAAATATATACCCATTTCAATTATTTATTTTTACCAGTGAAACCAATATAACATCTCAACATTCACAAATATACATTTCTGACATTCAAAAACAAAACAAAAACAAATCAGTGACCAATATAGCCACCTTTCTTTGCAAGGACACTCAAAAGCCTGCCATCCATGGATTCTGTCAGTGTTTTGATCTGTTCACCATCAACATTGCGTGCAGCAGCAACCACAGCCTCCCAGACACTGTTCAGAGAGGTGTACTGTTTTCCCTCCTTGTTAATCTCACATTTGATGATGGACCACAGGTTCTCAATGGGGTTCAGATCAGGTGAACAAGGAGGCCATGTCATTAGATTTTCTTCTTTTATACCCTTTCTTGCCAGCCACGCTGTGGAGTACTTGGACGCGTGTGATGGAGCATTGTCCTGCATGAAAATCATGTTTTTCTTGAAGGATGCAGACTTCTTCCTGTACCACTGCTTGAAGAAGGTGTCTTCCAGAAACTGGCAGTAGGACTGGGAGTTGAGTTTGACTCCGTCCTCAACCCGAAAAGGCCCCACAAGCTCATCTTTGATGATACCAGCCCAAACCAGTACTCCACCTCCACCTTGCTGGCGTCTGAGTCGGACTGGAGCTCTCTGCCCTTTACCAATCCAGCCACGGGCCCATCCATCTGGCCCATCAAGACTCACTCTCATTTCATCAGTCCATAAAACCTTAGAAAAATCAGTCTTGAGATATTTCTTGGCCCAGTCTTGACGTTTCAGCTTGTGTGTCTTGTTCAGTGGTGGTCGTCTTTCAGCCTTTCTTACCTTGGCCATGTCTCTGAGTATTGCACACCTTGTGCTTTAGGGGCACTCCAGTGATGTTGCAGCTCTGAAATATGGCCAAACTGGTGGCAAGTGGCATCTTGGCAGCTGCACGCTTGACTTTTCTCAGTTCATGGGCAGTTATTTTGTGCCTTGGTTTTTCCACACGCTTCTTGCGACCCTGTTGACTATTTTGAATGAAACCTTGATTGTTCGATGATCACGCTTCAGAAGCTTTGCAATTTTAAGAGTGCTGCATCCCTCTGCAAGATATCTCACTATTTTTGACTTTTCTGAGCCTGTCAAGTCCTTCTTTTGACCCATTTTGCCAAAGGAAAGGAAGTTGCCTAATAATTATGCACACCTGATATAGGGTGTTGATGTCATTAGACTACACCCCTTCTCATTACAGAGATGCACATCACCTAATATGCTTAATTGGTAGTAGGCTTTCGAGCCTATACAGCTTGGAGTAAGACAACATGCATAAAGAGGATGATGTGGTCAAAATACTCATTTGCCTAATAATTCTGCACTCCCTGTACTAGTGATAGCAGATTACATATAATTAACATTAGAGGTGCGCATGGTTTGCCTTATGTATATTTTTCATGTTTTCTTTGTTTGTGCTTAAGTTAACTCCTTATAAGGAAAAACTAGACAGAACAATTCTAGGCATCATATGAGTAAATATCCATGTGCCTCATAATTTTTATCTCATCCTCTCTCATCATAGATATTCGTACATATATCTCCAGGTGTCGCTTATCTATCTATATTAAGGGAGATGCTAGTTGCCGGGCCAGCGCTCCATATCCTATTATATTGAATAATATAGCCATGGAATAGAATCCAATTATTTTTTCCTTTTTTATAGTATGTATTTAGTTCATTATCCCCATATGTTCCTTTAAAAACTTAGGCTACTAACCCAACTGATCATTCATAGGACTTTTCATATGCTTCTTAAATTGGAACCGACTCATTCTTATTATATTGTCACACTACATGAGTGGTTCTTATGTTTTATTGTTAGCAATCTTAGCTAGGGAATATTATTGATAAGCATCTATATTGTTTTATGTCTTAAGTATATATTCACAATCTCAAGTCAAGATGTAGTGTATAGGATGCATAGGCATGTGCTTATATGTTAATTTAAATACAATGTCCTATTTTTATACTATGTATGACTAAAAACCCTACTAAAATAGAAAAGATAGGGAAGGTATCTCCCCTCACCCTTTCCCACTCTGTGTATCAGGGTGGGTCATACCCAATATCCCTTTTCCGTCTGTTTCCAGTGGGGACAACAATCCCTGAGGGGAGATACAAATTACATCCCTTACTCATAGTGGTTTTAACATAAGCTTGTAAAATGAGCTTCATATTATGGGCCAAAATGTAGATGTTTTACATATATACTTATGTCTGTATTAATATGCTTATGATCTCAACTCGGTATCACCTAGAAGCTTTAACTTCTAGTCTACATAGGAGATCTGTGAGGGTCCATTATTCTTTCTAATTAATTTAACTGCTCCCTTGCTTTACCTTAGCCCTACCTCATTTCCCTCAAAAATATATTACACCAGAGGCACTCAGGATACAATAGGACAAACATATGCAAATTTTACCTTTCGCTTCTCACATTAATTTATAACACAGCTTCATAAGAACTGCCACATTATAATATCATCATTATATACAAAATCTCTGAGGCCCTCGAGTATTCACTTATATTATATTTTCGCTGGCTCCGTCCTCCCATCCCCATTGCCAAACCCAGGCTTAGGCCCGGGCTCATATTGTTATATACATATCTTATTTCTAATACCCCCCCCCCCCCCTATATAGTTTATTGCACGTGTGAAACATTGTTACATTGGAGCCTTGGCATCCCCTTTCTTTTCTCTCTCTTTTTGACTACTACTAAGCGGTGTTTACCCACTGATGCTGGTCAAACTGGAATACCTTATTATAAAAGATAAATACAGCGGCATCTCTTTATCATTCTCCTCCTTGAGGAGCACCCAAATGTTTGAGATGAAGGTGTCAAGAATTCATAGACTGCCTTGTGTATTAGAACAATGTTATTATAGTTCTGTATATATTTTATTCTTTATGGTTATCATTTCTTTATTTATGTTGCCTATAACAATTGGTTCACTTTTTGAATCATTGCATTAACCATTGTTCAAACGCCATGTTTATAAAGAAGAAAATGAGATTCTCAAATACTTTTTATACAGTTTTAAATCTACAAACATATATGGACTCAAATTTTTGTCTACCAAATGCAGATACGGATGTTAACACCATACTGGATACTGTACTGGATACATTGTTTATTGCAGTTGGAATGTATTGAATCTTTCTATGTTGTACCTAACTCAAGAATCTCAATAAAAGAAAATAATAAAAAAAAAAAGCCCCCCAAAATAATAAAAATCCCTACCCTATACTAAATTACAAATAGCCCTTAAAAGGGCTTTTTGCGGGGCTTTGCCCCAAAGTAATCAGCTCTTTTACCTGTAAAAAAAAAAATACAATACCCCCCCAACATTAAAACCTACCACCCACACACCCAACCCTACTCTAAAACCCACCCAATCCCCCTTAATAAAACCTAACACTAACCCCTTGAAGATCACCCTACCTTGAGACGTCTTCACCCAGCCGGGCACAAGTGGTCCTCCAGAGGGGCAGAAGTCTTCATCCGATCCGGGCAGAAGAGGACCTCCAGACGGCCAGAAGTCTTCATCCAGGCGGCAACTTCTATCTTCATCCATCCGGAGCGGAGCGGGTCCATCTTGAAGCCAGCCGACGCAGAGCATCCATCCACACTGACGACTACATGACGGTTCCTTTAAATGACGTCATCCGAGATGGCGTCCCTTGAATTCCGATTGACCGATAGAATTCTATCAGCCAATCAGAATTAAGGTAGGAAAAATCCTATTGGCTGATCCAATCAGCCAATAGGATTGAGCTTGCATTCTATTGGCTGATTGGAACAGCCAATAGAATGCAAGCCCAATCCTATTGGCTGATTGGATCAGTCAATAGGATTGAACTTCAATCCTATTGGCTGATCCAATCAGCCAATAGGATTTTTCCTACCTTAATTCCGATTAGCTGATAGAATCCTATCAGCCAATCGGAATTCAAGGGACGCCATCTTGGATGACGTCATTTAAAGGAACCATCATTCGTCGTGTAGTCGTCGGTCTGGATGGATGCTCCGCGCCGGCTGGCTTCAAGATGGACCTGCTCTGATCCGGATGGATGAAGATAGAAGATGCTGCCTGGATTAAGACTTCTGGCCATCTGGAGGTCCTCTTCTGTCCGGATCGGATGAAGACTTCTGCCCCTCTGGAGGACCACTTGTGCCCGGCTGGGTGAAGACAACTCAAGGTAGGGTGATCTTCAACGGGGTAGTGTTAGGTTTTATTAAGGGAGGATTGGGTGGGTTTGGGTGGTGGGTTTTAATGTTGGGGGGGTATTGTATTTTTTTTTTTACAGGTAAAAGAGCTGATTACTTTGGGGCAATGCCCCGCAAAAAGCCCTTTTAATGGCTATTTGTAATTTAGTATAGGGTAGGGATTTTTATTATTTTGGGGGGCTTTTTTATTTTATTAGGGGTATTAAATTAGGTGTAATTAGTTTAAAATTCTTGTAATTATTTTATTTTTTTCTGTAATTTAGTGTTTTTTGTTTTTTTCGTACTTTAGTTTATTTTATTTAATTGTAGTTAATTGTAGGTAATTTAGTAAATTAATTTAATGCTAGTGTAGTGTTAGGTGTAATTGTAACTTAGGTTAGGGTTTATTTTACAGGTAAATTTGTACTTATTTTAACTAGGAAGTTATTAAATAATTAATAACTATTTAATAACTATTCTACCTAGTTAAAATAAATACAAAGTTGCCTGTAAAATAAAAATAAACCCTAAGCTAGCTACAATGTAACTATTAGTTATATTGTAGCTAGCTTAGGGTTTATTTTTATAGGTAAGTATTTAGTTTTAAATAGGAATTATTTATTTAATTGTAGTAATTTTATTTAGATTATTTTAAATTATATTTAAGTTATGGGGGTTAGGGTTAGACAGGTTTAGGGGTTAATATATTTATTATAGTGGCGGCGACGTTGGGGGTGGCAGATTAGGGGTTAATAAGTGTAGTTAGGTGGCGTCGACATTGGGGGCGGCAGAGTAGGGGTTAATTAAAAAAAGTAGGTGTTGGCGATGTTGGGGGCAGCAGATTAGGGGTTCATAGGGATAATGTAGGTGGCGGTGGTGTCCGGAGCGGCAGATTAGGGGTTAATAATATAATGTAGGAGTCAGCAATGTCCGGAGCGGCAGATTAGGGGTTAATAAGTGTAATATTAGGGGAGTTTAGACTCGGGGTTCATGTTAGGGTGTTAGGTGTAGACATAAAAAGGAATCAATGGGGCTGCATTAGGAGCTGAACGCTGTTTTTTGCAGATGTTAGGTTTTTTTTCATCCGATTCTGCCCCATTGATTCCTATGGGGAAATCGTGCACGTGCACGTTTTGCCAGCTCACCGCTACCGTAAGCAGCGCTGGTATTGAGGTGAGATGTGGAGCTAAATTTTGCTCTGCACTCACTTTTCTGTGGCTAATGCCGAGTTTAAAAAAACGTGTAATACCAGCGTTGTCTTAAGTGAGCGGTGAGAAAAAAATGCTCGTTAGCACCGCACAGCCTTACCGACAAAAACTCGTAATCTAGCCGAAAGAATATACTAATTAATTTTATTTGTTATTCTTTAAATTAGTTCATTCATTCATTCATTCATTCAACAGAAAAGATCCTGTAAATACCTTTCACACTCTTAAAGGGATATTCCAGCCAAAATTGGAAACCACATGTGCATTTCGGTATTGAACAGAAGCAATTTTGTAATATGCATGCATTTACAAAAATGCTTCTAATAAAAGCTATAGCTGTTACAAAAGTGTATTTAAGTATGCACCGTGCACCAGCATTTTAAACACAACACTTGTTCGGAGAGCCTAAGGTGCTTGTACCATCTGGTAATGACTAATTTGTTACTTGCTGACATGATATAGGCCCCACTGATGACCTGAGAAGCTGTGTTTTTTAAAATGTCGGTTCAGTAAAAATATCTAGCTATGCTTCACATGCACGTGCAGAGAAAAATGTTAACAGTAAAACAGTGATAACTTTTAATAGATGCATTTTGGCCAGTGCATGCATATTGCAAATATGTTTCTATTCAAAGATGCAATAAATCTATGTGCATTTATATATATATTTTTTTTTTAATATTTTTTTATTAAGGTTCACCAAACAGTACATAATATACAAAGTACAAGGTAAGACATATAAACATAAGGTCAAATTTGATACAAGTAGTGATGTTCAATACCTCATCCTATCACAGAACACGATACTGATTGTCTATATTTTTAGACGCGAGTACATAATGATAAAGCCTTCTTTTTAATAGCTAGAGCCACTTTTGGACCCTTCCAAAATCTAGAACCTATAGAAGGCAAATGGTAAACAGGGGACCACTTTGGATCCCATCTGAGAGTAGAACCTTTTTTTTTTTTTTTTTTATATTATTTCATTCTTTACTATGAGGGGAACTTGATAGGTTGCTCATGTGCCAATTTTTTTTTTCCATAAATGACCATACGTAGGAAGATTTAAAGACCCAACATTTGCATTATACTTAAGTTACGTAAGCGAGGTCTGATTATCTTCAGAACAAATAACTATATAGATATCTTTCTCTGGGAGCAATACATAAATATGTCTATAAGCAATACAGTTATGAGGTAACGTGAATAGGTTACTATGACAGATAGCATATTTTCTACCTCCTGAGTTTAATAAGGCCTCCCCAGGGCCTTGTATGTCAACTGTTTTAGACATAGGAGGGTTATTTAAATGGTAGAGCCACTTTAAATATTCGCTCCCCTTTACCTAACCTTATCTGCAAAGATATATAAATTCAAAGGGCACATTGAATAGACTCTTGGTTCCCACATCCTGGGCTTAACAAAGCCTCTCCTGGACCCTTGAAACTAACTATATAAAAGATGAGAGGTGTATTAAGATGCTAGGGCCACTTTTGGACCCCAGACTTCTATATATGTTACAACAGAAAAAAGAAAGATTCAACTTCCACGCTGACAAGAGTACAATAAACTTATAAGAGATACCTCTCTAAAGCAAGCAGCACCCTCTGTATAACAAACTACTATTAAAACCTACAACTAACTGGTAACTACGATTTCTTTCTATTCTTATGTTAACAGCATAGATACAGGGCATATGTTAAATAGTCTTGACCCTCTGAAAAGATAAAATAAATAAAGGCATCTCTAACTAAAAACTGAATTGCATGTTGTTAACAGTAAGGGAGTGTATATTCACATAAACTGCAGACTTGGTAGCCTGGCTTCTTATTATTGTAAAATAACTAGTATACACCTACTCTCAAAAGAGTCATATTGTTACTAAAATAGGCATATGAGATTAATACCCCCCAAGAGAGAATACCTCAGAACATACAGCAATGACTGATTTATCCAGTACTATAGCATCAGACTTGTTTCAAAATATGTGCATAGCTGCTAATCTACAAATGTGCACATAGGTCAATAAGCTATTAAAGTAAATATACAGTAAAACATGACTTGCGAGCCTACATTAAGTAAAAGAAGAAGTATATGCTCAAGAATGATATGTATATGTATCGGAGGATATCCTGAATCATAGCAAAATTTTAAAGATATGCATTGTCCCCTCCCTTAACATAATGCCCCGGAATTCACCTCAAGCTGGGCAATAACGTCTATGAATAAGTAATTAAGGAGCATAATATCATTTTATGTCATTAGCCTCACACCTCTGGCCGATAAAAAACAAGCATCCCACAGGGTTTAAGAAATTATACAGCGTCAAGGTAATCCCCCATACACATATATCTGAGTACATCCAGTCTGATGAAAGAAAAGTAGCTGTACGGAGCACATCAGAACACAGGTCTTCATTAGTCCCAGAAAAAGAGTCTCAGTGATCTCAGAGATGTAGCTCATATTTAGGGCCAAACTAGTTGCCTAGAGATCACCAACTGTCCCTCCATGTTGGCAGGAGTTATGCACAATTACCCAATGCCGGACCGGGAGGCACCGCTCTCAGACACCTCTTGACTGCGTGGCTATCCAGGGGACAACTCCTTCATACAGCAACGGGACAGCGGGCAATAGGCACAGAATCCATCCACCTTCCTCTTTCAGTAGAAAAAGTCCCGTGTCAGGCAAATAGAGGTGTCCCGATGTCGGAGGCTCAGGCGCAGCATACAGACCTTCCCTTATCAACAGCTTAGCTCGTACCTCACCCTGATCCTGCCCCAGAGAGCCGGCCGCATCTCCCCAGGCAGGAACCCAAGCAAGTAGGGGGCTCTCGCAAGACCCCGACTGCATACAGACAGGAACAGCCGTGGCAATATGTAAACTACTGTCATTGAGCGCTTTGCCACTTAACTCAGGGTACTCCATGATCGCCTCTCTCCTGCTTCCGGGTAAAGCCATCTTAGTATGAGTATATGTCATGCAGGAAAGAAGGCGGTCGAATCTAGCAGACACTGTACGATCAAAATCGATCATCCAATCTTGTATAACCATAAGCAGTTCCTCCATGTTCATTCTTGCAGGCAATGTAGAAGGAGATTTTGCAAGATATCTCCACATACCGGGTTCCCCGGGGGGGTGCTGAGAAATTCCCTCCGTGGAGGCCGCCGAGAATAAACTGCAGCGATCCGGTCTGAGAGACCCTGAGGTTGCACAATATAAGTATCGCTTGATCAGCACACTATTCCCTTTCAGTTGCATCAAGAATTTATGCTGGATGGCTTCAAATTATATTAATTACATGGCGGAATGTAATGTAATCTGCCAGAGCTCTCAGTTTTGCGGCCATCTTCAGCCCAAGCCCGGACACGCCCCCCGTGCATTTATATTTTGACTGGAATGTCCCTTTAAGGTTACAGTAAAGATATATATTTTTAATTAAGCCCTTTGATTATTGTGGAATGGAAATACTCATTTACATGGACATTAAACTATTGTAGTCTGAATCCATCCTCAACAATGATTAATCATCGTAATGTCATCAGGACTTTCTATTTGTTTCTAAGGGCCTGGTGATCAAAAAGTCTCTGGCATTGAGAGAAACCACAGAAACACTTTTTTTTAAAATCATATATTGCAATATATGAGTCTCTCATTACCCTAGATAACCCTGCATAGTGAGATAAACATCTGTTATGGTGAAATTTTAGTTTTTGAAATTTTTTGAGGGACCTTGTCATAACTGATGAGACTTTTTAGAGCATCTCTTCTGAGCGGAGACCTTTAGATCATTGTGCCCTCTGTAACATTGTCACTAACAGTACAGATGTCTTCACAACCAGGCTTCAAAATGGGATCATGCAATCGTGAGTTCCAAAAGAACCTATTGCAATCCATTTCCATCTGCGCCACTGCTAAACCATTTGAATGTTATTTGTATGTTGGCATGATGGGCATACTGCGCACAATTACTCAGTTGCTATAGTGTCACTTTTAATCTTTGAAAATTATTTTTTACAATATTTCTTTTCCGTGTTTGTTAAAGCACTGTTTCCAGTTTGGTGTGATCAATATACAGACTACAGGTTTTTATTGAAAGGACTTATTATATTGTATTATGCAATAATAACTGAAGCTGTAAAGTGTAAACCTGCTCCATTTCAACATTGTATCTGCATAGAAGATTTTTAAATAAGATTTCACCTTTGTGACCAGGGTTTTATACAAAATGCACAGTTCATAGTCCAAACACAGTCACGACAGTGCGTTCAAAGTGCTTGCAACTACATTATTGAACTTCTAAACAGGAACGTGCCTTCATGTACATTAGTTCAATATTGTAGGTCCAAGCACTTTGACAACCAATCTGACAAGGACAAGGACAAGGACATTGGTAAATTGTTATTGAATAATGTAAATTTTAACTTTTAAACCATTTCCTGCCTAAAAAGTTTAATTCTGAACCTTTTATAAAGTCTTTGTCACCTGTAGAAAATACTTTTTTCTGTCTTTTTACTAATGGTTTTAATTCCAAAAACAAATTTACTACAATTTTTTCATGTATTTGTTTTGTTCATTTATCATTAAAGGGACAATGTACCCAAATCTTTTCTTTTGTGATTCAGATAGAGCATGACATTTTAAGCAACTTTCTAATTTACTTCTATTATCAAATTTTCTTCATTATCTTGGTATCTTTATTTGAACTGCAAGAATGTAAGTTTAGATTTTTGGTGAACAACCTGGGTTGTCCTTGCTGATTGGTGGATAAATTCATCCACCAATAAAAAAGTGCTGTCCAGAGTACTGAAACAAAAAAAAACGTAGATGCCTTCTTTTTCAAATAAAGATAGCAAGACAACAAAGAAAAATTGCTAATAGGAGTAAATAAGAAAGTTGCTTAAAATTGCATGCTCTATCTGAATCACAAAAGATAAAAATTGGGTTCAGTGTCCCTTTAACCCCTTGCACCAAACGACTATATATACGTCATGTGGTACATAGCCTATCATACCTCATGCCGTATATAAGTGTCTAACCTTAAGCAAGCCCATGCAGTTCTCAGTTGTCAAATAACAACCAAGAGCTGCTATTCATGGGTAGCAGGCATCTATCTACATATGGTAACAGAGAGCAAGTGGTGCTCTATTACAATATGAAGGAAGATTGCCACATTGTTAAAGACAGTGACGATGTCTGTGTCACTCCCTGTAACAATCAACCGTTTGTGCTGGTGGGAGGTCTGGGATGGATGAAGGGAGGCAGGTGGGCAGCACAGTGGTGGAGAGGGGGTGCAACCCTACCTACAGAAAAAAAGGTTGAAAGAAAAAGACGGAGGGGGGGGGGCTGTGCTACAGAAAATTGTTTTAAATCAGGGTAGGGTCCCTACACAATGATCAGGGAGAGGGGTAGCAGGGACACCCCCAACACCCCTACATTACAATAAAATAATTAAAAAACATATAAATAAATTATTAAAAGCAAAAAATATATTTATTTTGCAAGATGTACCGAGTCCACGGTTTCATCCTTACTTGTGGGATATTATCCTTCCTAACAGGAAGTGGAAAAGAGAGCATCCACAGCAGAGCTGTCTATATAGCTCCCCCCTTAACTCCACCCCCCAGTCATTCTCATTGCCGGCTCTAAGCAGGAAGGCTAAAGTGAAAGAGGTGATAAACTATTAGTTTTTATTTTTCTTCAAGCAAGAGTTTGTTATTTTTAAATGGTACCGGTGTGTACTATTTACTCTCAGGCAGGAGATGGATGAAGATTTCTGCCTAGAGGATGATGATCTTAGCATTTGTAACTAAGGTCCACTGCTGTTCCCACAGAAGCTGAGGAGGAGTACAGGAAAACTTCAGTGTGAGGAACGGTTTCTTGCTATACAGCAATAAGGTATGTTCAGTCATTTTTTCTGCAGAGACTGTGATATTTAAGAAAGGCTGACAGTATCCCCATGAGGTTAAGGGTAAGCAGTAATCCTAGAGCTAAAAAGAAGGGCATTACTTAGCTTGCTTATGGGGCCAATTACATATATGGTTGACACTGAATGTAAAATGTTTGTGTGCAAACGTTTTTTGGATGGGAGTGCTTTAACGTTTTTTGAGGGCAATAAACGTGTTGGGCAACTTTATTAGGACACACATGGCTTATTTTTAGGGTCTTGGAACCCACATGGCTAGTTAAAACCGCTCTGGTGCGGTTCTTTAAGGCTCAGGGAACATCGAGTGAGATGGGGGGGCCTATTTTCACGCCTCAGTTGCGCACTTAGTTTTGTACAACAAGCAGCAAGCTAACTCCAGAGGGCCCTGGTGTATGTTTGGGGCCAAATCAAAGTTTTTACCCAACACTTTCGATCCCTGAGGGCAGGTAGGGCCACAGCAGGGTTGTGGCAAGGTGCTGAGGGTTTTTTTTCGGATTTCGGCCTATTTTCGATCCGGTTTGGACGTTAAGGGGTTAATTGTTAAAAATGTTTGTGGTGCAATCTTAACTATCTATTGTGTGCCTACATACAAAATTTTGAAAAATTTGGTGCATGTTTAGGCGTTTTTGCAGAATGCGTATGCTTTTTTTCTCTTAAAGGTATTGTTTTTTAAGATTGTTATTTTTTCACTAAATAAAGTGCTTTCATGCTTGTTTGTAGTCATTACTAGCCTGTTCAACATGTCTGACATTGAGGAAAGTCAATGTTTAATATGTTTAGAAGCCATTGTGGAACCTCCACTTAGAATGTGTCCCTCATGCACTGAAAGGTCAATAAATTGTAAAGAACATATTTTAGCTACTAAAAGTATGTCACAGGATGATTTTCAGTCAGAAGAGAATTAGGTTATACCATCTAATTCTCCCCAAGTGTCA
This sequence comes from Bombina bombina, assembly GCF_027579735.1. NCBI lineage: Eukaryota > Metazoa > Chordata > Amphibia > Anura > Bombinatoridae > Bombina > Bombina bombina. The sequence continues at coordinate 1,011,234,590 of NC_069503.1, forward strand.
CAACCGTTAATGCCCGCACAAGCGACGCCAAGTACTTCTAGTGCGTCTAATTCTTTCACCCTGCAGGATATGGCCACAGTTATGAATACTTCCCTCACTGAGGTTTTATCTAAGCTGTCGGGGTTGCAGGGGAAGCGCAGTAGGTCTGGTGTGAGAACAAACACTGAGCCCTCTGACGCTTTATTAGCTATATCTGATGTACCCTCACAATGTTCTAATGTGAGAGATTTGCTGACTGAGGGAGAGATTTCTGACTTAGGAAATATGTTCTCTCAGACAGGTTCAGATATGACGGCTTCTAAATTTAAACTAGAACACCTCTGTTTATTGCTCATTGAGGTTTTAGCGACTCTGGATGATTGTGACCCTATTGTAGTTCCAGAGAAATTGTGTAAAATGGACAAATTCCTAGAGGTTCCTGCCTACACTCATGTTTTTCCAGTCCCTAAGAGGATTTCGGAAATTGTCACTAAGGAGTGGGATAGACCAGGTATTCCGTTCGCTCCCCCTCCTACTTTTAAGAAAATGTTTCCCATATCAGACGCCGTGCGGGACTCGTGGCAGACGGTCCCTAAGGTGGAGGGAGCTATTTCTACTCTAGCTAAGCATACAACTATACCTATTGAGGACAGTTGTGCTTTCAAAGATCCTATGGATACAAAATTAGAGGGTTTCCTAAAGAAAATTTTTGTTCATCAGGGTTTTCTTCTCCAGCCTATAGCGTGCATTGTTCCTGTAACCACTGCAGCTGCCTTTTGGTTTGAGGCTCTGGAAGAGGCTCTTCAGGTGGAGACCCCATTAGATGATATTCTGGATAGAATTAGGGCTCTTAAGCTAGCTAATTCTTTCATTACAGATGCCGCTTTTCATCTGGCTAAATTAGCGGCAAAGAATTCAGGTTTTGCCATTTTAGCGTGTAGAGCGTTATGGCTTAAGCCCTGGTCGGCTGATGTGTCATCACAATCTAAGCTTTTGACCATCCCTTTCAAGGGTAAGCCCTCCCTCTGGATAAGTCAAATAAGATGAGGACCGAACAAAATAATTTTCGTCCCTTTCGAAACTTCAAAGGTGGTCCCGCTTCCTCTTCCCCTGCTGCAAGGCAAGAGGGGAACTTTGCTCAATCCAAGTCAGTCTGGAGACCTAACCAGGCTTGGAACAAACGTAATCAGGCCAAGAAGCCTGCTGCTGCCACCAAGACAGCATGAAGGGGTAGCCCCCAATCCGAGAGCGGATCTAGTAGGGGGCAGTCTTTCTCGCTTTGCTCAGGCTTGGGCAAGAGACGTTCAGGACTCCTTGGCTTTAGAAATAGTAACCCAGGGGTATCTTCTAGATTTCAAAGATTCTTCTCCAAGGGGGAGATTCCATCTTTCTCAATTGTCTGTAAACCAGACAAAAAGAGAGGCGTTCTTATGCTGTGTAGAAGACCTATTTACCATGGGAGTTATCTGCCCAGTTCCGAAAACAGAACAGGGGCAGGGGTTCTACTCCAATCTGTTTGTGGTTCCCAAAAAAGAGGGAACCTTCAGACCAATCTTAGATCTCAAGATCCTAAACCAATTCCTCATAGTCCCATCCTTCAAGATGGAGACCATTCAGACTATTTTACCAATGATCCAGGAGGGTCAATATATGACCATCGTGGACTTAAAGGATGCATATCTACACATTCCTATCCACAAAGATCATCACCAGTTCCTTTGCCTTTCTGAACAAACATTGCCAGTTTGTGGCTCTTCCCTTCAGGTTGGCCACGGCTCCCAGCATTTTCACAAAGGTGCTAGGGTCCCTTCTGGCGGTCCTAAGGCCACGGGGCATAGCAGTGGCGCCTTATTTAGACGACATCCTAATTCATCAGATTCAGTCGGACAACATCACGACTGTGGCTTATATCAATCATTAGGGGGGAACAAGGAGTTCCTTAGCGATGATAGAAGTTTCCAGAATAATCCGATGGGCAGAGACTCACTCTTGCCATCTATCAGCAATCTATACCCCAGGGGTAGAGAACTGGGGGGCGGATTTTCTAAGTCGTCAGATTTTCATCCGGGGGAGTGGGAACTCCATCCAGAGGTGTTTGCTCAACTGGTTCAGCTATGGGGCACACCAGAATTGGATCTGATGGCGTCTCATTAGAACGCCAAATTTCCTTGTTACGGGTCCAGGTCAAGGGATCCTCAAGCAGTACTGATAGATGCTCTAGCAGTACCCTGGTCGTTCAACCTGGCTTATGTGTTTCCACCATTCCCTCTCCTTCCAGGGCTGATAGCCAGAATCAAACAGGAGAGAGCTTTGGTGATCTTGATAGCACCTGCGTGGCCACGCAGGACTTGGTATGCAGACCTGGTGGACATGTCATCTCTGCCACCTTGGACTCTGCCACTGAGACAGGACCTTTTGATTCAAGGTCCGTTCAAGCATCCAAATCTAATTTCTCTGCAACTGACTGCTTGGAGATTGAACGCTTGATTTTATCAAAGCAGGGTTTCTCTGAGTCAGTCATAGATACCTTGATTCAGGCTCAAAAACCTGTCACCAGGAAAATCTATCATAAGATATGGCGTAAATATCTTTTTTGGTGCGAATCCAAAGGTTACTCATGGAGTAAGATCAGGATTCCTAGGATTTTGTCCTTTCTCCAAGAGGGATTGGAGAAAGGATTGTTAGCTAGTTCCTTAAAAGGGCAGATATCTGCTTTGTCTATTCTATTGCACAAGCATCTGGCAGATGTCCCAGACGTTCGGGCTTTTTGTCAGGCTTTAGTTAGAATCAAGCCTGTGTTTAAACCTGTTGCTCCGCCATGGAGTCTAAATTTAGTTCTTAAAGTTCTTCAGGGGGTTCCGTTTGAACCCATGCATTCCATAGATATTAAGCTTCTATCTTGGAAAGTTCTGTTTCTAGTTGCTATCTCTTCAGCTCAAAGAGTTTCTGAACTATCTGCTTTACAATGTGATTCGCCTTATCTTGTTTTCCATGCTGATAAGGTGGTTTTGCGTACCAAACCTGGGCTCCTCCCTAAGGTTGTTACTAACAGGAATATCAATCAGGAAATTGTTGTTCCTTCTCTGTGTCCTAATCCTTCTTCTAAGAACAAGTTGCACAACTTGGATGTGGTTTGTGCTTTGCAACCAAAGATTTTCATCAAACATCTTCTTTGTTTGTTGTCTATTCTGGAAAGCGTAGAGGTAAAAAGGCTACAGCTACCTTTCTTTCCTTTTGGCTGAAAAGCATCATCCGTTTTGCTTATGAGACTGCTGGACAGCAGCCTCCTGAAAGAATTACAGCTCACTCTACTAGAGCGCTGGCTTCCACATGGGCTTTTAAAAATGATGCTTCTGTTGAACAAATTTGTAAGGCTGCGACTTGGTCTTCGCTTCATACCTTTTCCAAATTTTACAAATTTGATACTTTTGCTTCTTCTGAGGCTATTTTTGGGATAAAGGTTTTGCAAGCAGTGGTGCCTTCCATTTAGGTTCCTGTCTTGTCCCTCCCTTCATCTGTGTCCTAAAGCTTTGGTATTGGTATCCCACAAGTAAGGATGAAACCGTGGACTTGGTACATCTTGCAAAAGAAAACAAAATTTATGCTTACATGATAAAAATTTTTCTTTTGCGATGTACCGAGACCACGGCCCGCCCTGTCTATTCAAGACAGATAGTATTTTTTATTGAAAACTTCAGTCACCTCTGCACCTTATAGTTTCTCCTTTTTCTTCCTTGGCCTTCGGTCGAATGACTGGGGGGTGGAGTTAAGGGGGGAGCTATATAGACAGCTCTGCTGTGGGTGCTCTCTTTGCCACTTCCTGTTAGGAAGGATAATATCCCACAAGTAAGTATGAAACCGTGGACTCGGTACATCGCAAAAGAAAGAAATTTATCAGGTAAGCATAAATTTTGTTATATAAACTGACAGCTGCCAGTACCTAAAATGGCAGACACCATTAGAAAGGAAGGGTAAGAGAGCTGTTTAGGAGGGATCAGGGAGGTAGGAGGGTAAAGGGGATCCTACACTGCAGAAAATAAAAATGGATTTATTTAATAAAAAAAACTAAGCCTTCATACTGGCAGACTGTCTGCCAGTAATTAAGATGGTGGCCAGGAGTGTAAGTGGAGAGAGCTGTTTGGGAGGGATCAGGGAGGTGGGAAGTGTCAGGTGGGAGGGTAAAACTAATTAACACCTTAATTGCCGGGAATTTCGGAAGTGTGATGCACAACTGCAATTAGCAGCCTTCTAAATGCTAAAATTGAATTGCAAAGCCATGCATGTCTGCTATTTCTGACCAAAGGGGACCCCAGAGAACAACCATTTTTATAATGACTGCAGTAGTTGTGTGTAAATAATTTCAGTGCGAAACTTAACGTTTGTGAAAAAGTTAACAATTTCTTTACATGATCGCTTTTGGTGGCAAAACAGTGCCATGAAATATATCAAAATGGACCTAGATCAATACCTTGTGTTGTCTACATATATATATATATATATATATAGTTTTGATAATTAATTTAAAAAAAACAATGCTCTATTTCTATATCAAAGTAGTGATAGCAAAAATGTTAAAAATTCTTCGTTTTTTCTCTGAAGGGGTTAAAGGGGCATTTTTTTATGCATTTAATATAAATATTTTGACATTTGTCAAGAAACAAAGGCACCTGTTTAATATGTTTTAAAATGCATGTTTGAATTGCATTCAATTAACATACATACTGTGTCACTTTGTATATTAGGGTCATTTAAATCATTGGGGCCAACAATTTACAAATTGTGGCTTTCTGTATATGGATCTTTGGATGTCTCTTAATCTTATGAGTACTCAAGTTCAGAGACCTGTTGCTAAGGGTAGAAAGAAGGCATCTGTTATTTGTGACATTACATCCGGCTTTTATAATATGGGAAACAATATTACAGTATTAAGAAATTACAAAATCAGTGTGTGATATGAGACACATAGCAACTAAAAGGTGAGAATACAAATATAATTTCATGTAGGAATCTAGATCTTTGTTTTCATACTGAAATAATTCTAAAGCAAAAAGACCACACACAAGAATTGAATTACACAAGAGCAAGCAGATCCCCCCCTTGTATAAATAAAGGTGAATTTGTTCCGAGCTATAAACATTGTAACATTTGTCCCAGCCATTTCTAAACATTGATGGGAAATAAGCTGTATTGCTAGGTATGTGAATGGAAACCTTAAGGAGATACTAAACCCATTTTTTTTCTTTTATAATTCCGATAGACAGGGCTGGTGCTAGGATTTTTGGCCACTCAGGCGAGGATACATTTTGCCACCCCCCCATTACATACCATCCCATTGCTAGTAAAAGGGATATGAAAGACAATTTTTTTCTATCGTGATTCAGATAGAGCATGACATTTTAATTAACTTTCTTATTAACTCCTATTATCAATTTTTCTTCTCTTGGTATCTGTATTTAAAAAGCAGGAATGCAAGCTTAGGAGCTGGCCCATTTTTGGTTCAGAACCTGTGTAGCGCTTGCTGATTGGTGGCTAAATTCAAATAAGTGTAGTGCAGCATAGCAAATCAGGCACTGGTAGGGCCGCATAGCAAATCAGACAGTGCTAGTGCTGCATAGCAAATCAAACAGTGGTAGTGCTGTATAACAAATCAAACAGTGGTAGTGAGGCATAGCAAATCGGACAGTGGTTGTGCTGCATAACAAATCAGACAGTGGTTGTGCTGCATAACAAATCAGACAGGGGTTGTGCTACATAACACATCAGACAGTGGTAGTGCTGCATAGCAAATCAAGCAACAGAAGTGCTGCATTGCAAATTAGACAATGGTAGTGCTGCATAGCAAATCAGACAGTGGTAGTGCTGCATAGCAAGTCAGACAGTGGTTGTGCTGCATAACAAATCAGACAGTGGTTGTGCTACATACATTTTTTCTATCATAATTCAGATAGAGCATGACATTTCTAAATAACTCCTATTATCAATTTTTCTTCGTTCTCTTGGTATCTGTATTTAATGTAAGCGTAGGAGCTCGCTCATTTTTGGTTCAGAACCTGTGTAGCGCTTGCTGATTGGTGGCTAAATTCAAATCAAACAGTGGTAGTGCAGCATAGCAAATCAGACAGTGGTAGTGCAGCATAGCAATTCAGGCACTGGTAGGGCTGCATAGCAAATCAGACAGTGCTAGTGCTGCATAGCAAATCAAACAGTGGTAGTGCTGCATAACAAATCAGACAGTGGTAGTGCTTTATAAGAAATCAAACAGTGGTAGTGAGGCATAGAAAATCAGACAGTGGTTGTGCTGCATAACAAATCAGACAGTGGTTGTGCTGCATAACAAATCAGACAGTGGTTGTGCTACATAACACATCAGACAGTGGTAGTGCTGCAAAGCAAATCAGACAACAGAAGTGCTGCATTGCAAATTAGACTATCATGATTCAGATAGAGCATGACATTTCAAGCAACTTTCTAAATAACTCCTATTATCAATTTTTCTTCGTTCTCTTGGTATCTGTATTTAAAAAGCAGGAATATAAGCTTAGGAGCTGGCCCATTTTTGGTTCAAAACCTGGGTAGCGCTTGCTGATTGGTGACTAAATTCAAATCAAACAGTGGTAGCGCAGCATAGCAAATCAAACAGTGGTAGTGCAGCATAGCAAATCAGACAGTGGTAGTGCAGCATAGCAAATCAGGCAGTGGTAGGGCTGCATAGCAAATCAGACAGTGGTTGTGCTGCATTAAAAAATCAGACACTGGTTGTGCTGCATAACAAATCAGACAATGGTAATGCTGCATAGCAAATCAGACAACGGTTGTGCTACATAGCAAATCAGACAGTTGTTTTGCTGCATAACACATCAGACAGTGGTACTGCTTCATAGTAAATCAGACAAGAGAAATGCTGCATAGTAAATCAGACAACAGTAATACTGCATAGCAAATCAGACAGTGAAAGTGCTGCATAGCAAATCAGACAGTGGCAGTGCTATATAGCAAATCAGACAATAGTAGTGCTGCATAGCAAATCAGACAGTGGTAGTGCTGCATAGCAAATCAGGCAGTAGTAGTGCTGCATAGCAAATCAAACAGAGGTTGTGCTGCATAACAAGCCAGACAGTGGTTGTGCTACATAGCAAATCAGACAGTGGTTGTACTGCATCGCAAGTCAGACAGTGATTGTGCTGCATAGCAAATCAGAGAACTGTAGTGTTGCAAAACAAATCAGTGGTTATGTTGCATATCAAATCGGACAGTGGTTGTGTTGCAGAGCAAATCAGACAGTGGTTGTGCTGCATAACAAATCAGACAGTGGTTGCACTGCATAACAAATCAGACAGTGGTAGTGCTGCATAGCAAATCAGACACTGGTTGTGCTACATAACAAATCAGACAGTGGCTGTGCTGCATAACAAATCAGACAGTGGTTGCACTGCATAACAAATCAGACAGTGGTTGTGCTGCATAACAAATCAGACAGTGGCTGTGCTACATAACAAATCAGACAGTGGCTGTGCTGCATAACAAATCAGACAGTGGTAGTGCTACATAGCAAATCAGACAATGGTTATTCTGCATAGCAAATCAGACAGTAGTTGTGCTGCATAACAATTATATATATTAATTCCAATTACTAGTGGGATATTCTCTCCTGGCCAGCAGGAGGAGGCAAAGAGCACCACTTACTGTACCACTGTCACTTCCCTTACCCATAATCCCCAGTCATTCTCTTTGCCTCTGTTAATGAAGGAGGTGAAGTTTGGTGAAGATATTGATTCTTTTTGGGTACTTTTCCCTGCAAGCAAGGATTTGGGTTTGCTGGGTCCACGTCAACAGTGGTGGTGGCTTTTAAGCAGTTAGAAAGTAGAGAAGTGGTCCTTGCTCGAGTTTCTAACATATTTGCTGCCCTTGGTGTTGAAAGCCAGAGTTGGTTACTCTGTTCTTTCTTTTTCTACAGGTCTCTGTAAGAAGTATGTGTTCACACCTTGTCAGCTGTCTTCCTACCGGACAGCTGTATTTGCAGGTAAGTGCTTTTGTCTTCTAGGTCTTGGAGACTTGCACTTAAGAGGATTTTTCTGCATTGTTTATTTGGGACATGTTTAATCCTTAATAGAGGATTTTTATTTTGGCAGTGTGCAAGCTCATAAAACGTATGTGACAGGAGATTTAGGGGTTAATCTTCCTTTATGGTGTAAGGAGGAGATAACAGATTCTGTGGCTCTTTTATATTTATTGCGACTCTGTTGTGAGTCTTATTGGGACTTGTGTTATGTTTCACTTAGTCAGCAACTTTCTGAAGGACTGAAAGTGTCAGTTTACTGTTCTGGTCTTACATGGCATTAGAAACGTGCGCTTTTACTTTTGATGTGCAGTTTCTTTTCAGCCAGTCACATGACTCCCTCTCTTCCGCTCTCAGATCTTATTGGAGTGGCGTCAGCTGTGTTAGACAAATCTGTTTGCCTTCCCTGTGAGATCAGCAGATTTATTCTTTGCAAGATTGTGTGTACTACGGAAGGGCAGGTAGGGCACCTTAGTCTTATTTAGGGATAGTTTTTGGAGCGCAAAATTGCTCTCAGTAAATTTAGATTTAAAGTGACAGTGTCAATTTTGAAAATATTTATTTTTTCTTGTCATTCCAGTATCTCCTTTGAATTCTTCAAGCTATGAACATGGAGCAGGATTCTGTTCCTATGGACAAATGTTTATTGTGTCTAGAGACCCAAATTGTGTTACCTATGCCATTTTATACTCATATCTAGATAAGACTTTGAAATGTAAAGATAAATTTCTTGTTTCTGAGTCTTATGTCTCTCGTGATGATGTTGTTCAGGCAATGACACAGCTTTCTCCTCAAACGTCCCAAGCAGTTACTCTCAGCCTCCTGGAGGAGTTTATTTGACATCAGATTTTGCTGATGCCAACAAGTAAGGTTCCACACTCCATAAAGGTAAAAAATCAAACTTTTATTCCAAAATAGTTAAAATTAGAAAAGTGACAGCATGCCACCTAGAAAAAAATGAGAGGAAAGCGCAGCACACGGGCTTACGCATTTTGGCAATTTGCCGTATTCATAGCCTATTGTGTCTGTACCCTCCTTATCCTTTTTTACCTTAAAAAGCTTGCTGATAGGTTAAAACAAGAGTATATTTTGTTGCTTTCGTAACTTCAAAGGTCAAAAGTCCTCCTCTCCCTCCTCTAAGCAGGAGCAGTCCAAGTCTTCTTGGAAGCACAAGCAGTCTTGGAACAAGGGAAAGCATTCAAAGAAGCCCTCTGCTGAGACATGAAGGGTCTGCCCCCGGTCCATGGATATGAGATGTCCCAGATCCTTGGGTTGTAAATCTCAAGGGTACAAATAGAATTCAAATCTTGTCCTCCTAAAGGCAGATTTCTCCTCTCAAGGTTATCTGTGAATCAGGTAAAAAGAGAGGCATTCTTAAGGTGCATTTAGGACCTTTCCTCCCTGGGAGTGATCATTCTAGTTCCAGTAAGAGAACAGGGTCTAGGATTTTATTTGAATCGGTTTGTGGTTCCCAAAAAAGAGGGAACTTTTCTACCCATTTTAGACCTAAAGTGTCTCAAGAAGGTTCTCAGGGTTCCGTCCTTCAAAATGGAAACCATTTGCTCCATTCTTCCTTTGGTCCAAGAGGGTCAATTTTTGATGACCATAGACCTGAAGGACGCATATCTTCATGTTCCCATCCACAGCGATCATCACCAGTTCCTGAGATTTGCTTTTCTAGACAAGCATTTTCAGTTTGTTGCTCTTCCGTTTGGCCTTGCCACAGCTTCCCGAATCTTCTTAAAGGTTCTGGGGGCTCTCTTGGCAGTTTTCAGGTCTCAGGGAATTGCGGTGGCACCCTACCTGGATGACATATTGGTTCAGGTGCCATCTTTTCAACAAGCAAACTCTCATACAGAGATCTTGTCTTTTCTACGTTCCCACAGATGGAAAGTGAATCTGGAGAAGAGTTCTCTTGTTCCAGCTACAAGGGTGGTTTTCTTAGGGACCATCATCGATTCCCTATCAGTAGCTCAATGTAAGGAGGTGATTTGTCTGATGATCACTTCCATGGACATCATTCCCTTTGTTCAATTCCATTTGAGAGCTCTGCAATTATGCATGATCATACAATGGAATGGAGACCACTCCGATCTGTCTCAGAGGATAGATCTGGACCAGTTGACAAGAGACTCTCTCTCGTGGTGGATTTCTCGGGATCGTCTGTCTCAGGGGACATGCTTCCAGAAACCCTCCTAGGTGATTGTGACCACGGATGCCAGCCTGCTAGGCTAGGGAGAAGTCTGGGACTTGTTAAAGGCTCAGGGCCTATGGACTCGGGAGGAGCCTTCTCTCTACATAAACATCTTGGGGTTGAGAGCGATCTTCAATGCTTTGATGGCCTGGCCTCAGTTGTCCTTAGCCTGGTTTATCAGGTTCCAGTCGGACAACATCACCTCAGGGGCTTACATCAACCACCAGGGAGGAACTCGGAATTCCTTGGCTATGAAGGAGGTGACACAGATTATTCAATGGGCAGAAGCTCACAATTGTCTTCTATCTGCCATCCACATTCCAGGAGTGGACAACTGGGAGGTGGATTTCCTGAGCAGACAGACCTTTAATCCTGGGAGTGGGCTCTCCATCCGGAGGTGTTCTCCAGGTTAACCGTCAAGTGGGGGGTGATGGTGTTGGATCTGATGGCATCTCGTCAGAACGCCAAGCTTTCAAGGTACGGGTCAAGGTCAAGAGATCCTCAGGCCACCCTGATAGATGCTCTGGCGGTTCCTTGAAACTTTGTTCTCGCATACCTGTTTTTGTGCTCCTTCCACGAGTCATTGCTCGTATCAAGCAGGAGAGAGCATCTGTAATTCTTATAGCTCCTGCATGGCCTCACAGGATCTTGTTTGCAGACCTAGTGAAGATGTCATATCTTCCTCCTTGGAGGTTGCCTCTGAGGAAGGATATTCTAATTCAGGGTCCTTTCCTTCATCCAAATCTCATTTCTCTGAAGATGACTGCATGGAATGCTTAGTTCTAGCTAAGCGTGGGTTTTCTGATTCAGTCATTGATACCATGCTTCAGGCTAGCAAGCCTGTTACTCATAAAATTTACCATAAGGTATGGCGCAAATACCTATATTAGTGTAAAACGAAGGGCTTCTCTTGGAGTAGGGTCAGGATTCCTAGAATATTGTCTTTTCTCCAGGAAGGTCTGGAGAAAGGTTTGTCATTCAGTTTTCTGAAAGGTCAGATTTCTGCATTATCTATTCTTTTACCTATGTGTAAAAGAAGAGATACGGATGTGCCAGATGTTCAATCCTTTTGTCAGGCCCTGGTCAGAATCAATTCAAGTAATAAATTAAAAAACCTTTATTAACTTAAACAGATTCTATGATATAGTCACAATAACTACTACTAAGGATTTTCGCCAGTCTTCTGCCCTGTTTGTTTGTTTCTTTCTCAGGAAAGCGTAAGGGTCAGAAGAACACTTCTACTTCTCTGTCTCTCTGGTTCAGAAGTATGATTCATTTTGCTGGACAGCAGCCTCCTGAGAGAATTACGGCTCATTCCACTAGGGCTGTCTCCTCTTCTTGAGCTTTGAAGAATGAAGCTTCTGTGGAACAGATTTGCAAGGTGGCAACATATCTTCATACTTTTTCCAAATTTTACAAATGTGATACTTTTGCCTCAGCTGAGGCCTCTTTTGGGAGAAAGGGTCTTTAAGCGGTGGTGCCTTCTGTTTAGGTCTGCCTGTCTTGTTCTCCATCCCTGTTCTATCCGTGTTCTCTAGCTTGGGTATTGGTTCCCACTAGTAATTAGAATGATGTTGTGGATTCTCCATGTCTTAGGAAAGAAAATAACATTTATGCTTACCTGATAATTTTCTTTCTTTCCGGACATGGAGAGTCCACGACTCCACCCTTCAGATTAGACAGTATTTTTTGCTAAACCTCAGGCACCTCTACACCTTTGTGCTATCTTCTTTTTCCATTTCCCTTTGGCTGAATGACTGGGGGTTATGGGTAAGGGAAGTGACACTTAACAGCTTTGCTGTGGTGCTCTTTGACTCCCTCTGCTGGCCAGGAGAGAATTAGAATGAAGTTGTGGACTCTCCATGTCCAAAAAAAAAAGAAATTTATCAGGTAAGCATAGATTTTATTATATATATAGATATATATATATACATATACACACACACACACGCAGATATATTTAAAATTACACCTAAATCGAATTGATTATTACTGCCAGTGACAATGAATGAGGGGGCAAAGTGTGAGTGACACAGTCTGAGATAAATCATAGAGCGACCGCCCCAGGAGTAATTACCTCCATATTGATATGTTCTCCCTCAGTTGCCATGTGGTTGTTTGTGATGGGCTGTAGCTGGGAGACGTTCTCCGGGTGGAAGCGCAGCTGGATACACCAGTGGGAGAGTAAGGGAGGGCAGCACATTTAACACCTGTCTGTGCTGGAACCAAGCATCACTGCACAATAGGGCCTGGTGTCCGGTCCGGTAGGCTTGACACTTCAGCTCCGCCTCCAGCATTGGGCTCTGCAGTCAGTCACTGATACAAACTTTACTACAGACTGACGTGGAGGCTAAATTTGTTATCCCAGGCAGGCAGCCAACACTTAGTGCACTGCCCTGTGAAACTGTGATCGCACCTGTGTTAATGCTGGCGTGGCTCCTATTGCTCAGCAGTTTGCGCTCTGCAGCAACTGAAATTGAAAACAAAATATGCACATTAAATGTTGCTGGCTAAATAAATAAAAAAAATATCAGTGTTGGCTGTTGCATGCTGCTCCAAGATTGCGCCCCCCCCCCCCTGCTTGGGCACACTAAGGCGGCTGTTTTGCCTGCCTTATGCAAGCGCCAGGCCTGCGGATAGAGCATGCAAATTTAAGCAACTTTCTAATTTACTCCTATTATCATTTTTTTAAGTTATCTTGGTCTCTTTATTTGAGAAAGCAGGAATGAAAGCTTAGGAGCCAGCCCATTTTTGGTTCAGCACCCTGAATAGCACTTGCTGATTGGTGGGTACATTTAGCCACCAATCAGCAAGCTGCAAGGTTACCCATGTGCCTTTCAAATAAAGATTCCAAGAGAACAAAGAAAAAGTGATAATAGGAGTAAATTAGAAAGTTACTTAAAATTTCACGCTCTATCTGAATTATAAAAGAAACAATTTGGGTTTAGTATCCCTTTAAGCAAATGAAAAGGGAGGTAATGTCTTGGAAAAGAGCAACACTTAAAACACACCTTAAAGGCATATAAAACAGTGCTCCTTAAGTAAAAAAAAATATGTTAAGCATTAAAGAATAGAAAATTGCTTATTTTCTTGCAAAAGAAAGTCTCAGTTTAGCCATTGCTTTTAGTGAGATAAGTGAGCTACCATTTTAGAACTTACGTTCTACTGTCATATGACTTTTGCAGCAAATGTCCGCTGCTAAGCATGGAGTAGAAACTGACTGACTAGTGCAGGTGTCTCCTAGTAACCACTTCAAAGGGAAAACTAGTCTTTTGCCTTCCTGTAGAGACTACAGCCCCCTTGTGGGTCTGTGACAGGAAGTAATGGACCCTGCACAAATTATATCATTTTAAAAAAAAAAGGAATAAAGGGTAAACTACCAGTACTTTTAAAATGATGAATTATACACACTACAATGATTTCTATTAAGTATAACCCACTGTTTAGTGTTTTTTTTATTACAACAATAATTTATATCTCTTTAAATATCATGTTGTTATATTTGAGATAAAAAGATAGATCAAATCCTAGAAAACGTATCTAATGGTTTTCAACAGGAAATCCTAATTAAAGTATACTGGGATATTTTTCGATAAATCATTTGATATGGTTTTCTAAAGAATTGTGATCCACCCCATAGTCCTTTCAGTAAAATATACTAATATGGATCACAAGAAACTCAAAATTATCAAGCAATGGCAAAATCAAGACAGGTTTAAAGGGACATTCGAGACAAAATTGGAAAATGCTTTTCATAAAAGCTATAACTGTTTAAAAAATGCATTTAAGTCTGCGCTGTGCACCATCATCTTAAACACAGCACTTGCTCAGAGAGCCTAATGTGCTTTTACCATCTGGTAATGGCTCAATTTGTTCATTGCTGACATGATACAAGCCCCACTGACATTCTAAGTAGCTGCAGTATTTAAAATGCTGGTGCACTGATATCTAACTATGCTTCACATGCACATGCAGAGAAAAATGATGCCACTAAAAGAGTGATAACTTTTACTAAAAGCATTTTTGCCAATACATGTATATTGCAAAAATGATTCTATTCAAACATATAATTAATCTATGTGCATTTAAATTTTGACTGTAATGTCCCTTTAAAAGCTTATTTTATTTGAGCAAGCATCTCCATAAATAGCTTGAGCATTAGTTATTTAATCAGCTGTCAAGCAGATTAACATTAAAACAATGCCCACATTTAAACCATTCACATGCTTCAGTGTAAATAAGTCTAAGACTGAAATTTTATGGCTTTGTAAAGACCTATATCCTTTTCGGGTAGAAAACATTTAATTAAAATGATTATCTTCCCAAAGTTTCTATATGTCTTCCAAGACCTTCCACTTTTATTGTTGAAAAAATACATATGTTTAATAAATAATTATGACTATTTTGAAAAGTATAATCTAACAATCATGGCTAAGTATGCTTTTGATTGGTTCTTCGATATTGGCCATAATTTCACTTTTAAACGTGGAAAAAATTATTGTGGCACCGTTTTCACTAAATGCTCTGGGCCACATACCTGTAAACAGACTACCATAAAGAATTAGGCAATTCATGGTAATAGAATAGTGATGTCGCGAATAGTTAGCCGGTGAATAGTTCCCGGCGAACATAGCATGTTCGCGTTCGCTGCGGACGACGAACATATGCGATGTTCGAACCGCCCCTATTCCTCATCATTGAGTAAACTTACCTCACAGTCAGAAGACACATTCCAGCCAATCAGCAGCAGACCCTCCCTCTCAGACCCTCCCACCTCCTGGACAGCATCCATTTTAGATTCATTCGGAAGCTGCATTCTTAGTGAGGGGAGGGACAGTGTAGCTGCTGCTGATTTAATAGGGAAATCGATAGCTAGGCTAGTGTATTTAGTGTCCACTACAGTCCTGAAGGACTCATCTGATCTCTGCTGTAAGGACAGCACACCAAAAAGCCCTTTTTAGGACTAGAACATCAGTCTGCTTTTTTTTTTTTCCTGTGTAATCTAATTGCAGTTGCCTGCCTGCCTGCCTGCCTGCCAGCGTGTGTGTCAGGCTCACAGCGTATACTGTGCCCACTTGCCCAGTGCGACCACTCATATCTGGTGTAACAGTAGTGTACATTTAAAAAAAACAACACTTTTTTGACTGTGAAATAATAGCAGACAGCTGCCAGTACCCAAGATGGCCGCCAATAAGGCAGATGGGGAGTGTTAGAGAGCTGTTTTGGGGGGGATCTGGGAGGTTGGGGGCTAAGGGGGGGATGCTACACCACAGCATATGTAAATATGCTATAAAAATTAAAAAAATTAAAAACCTTTTATTTTAGTACTGGCAGACTTTCTGCAAGTACTTAAGATGGCGGGGACAATTGTAGGGTGGGGGAGGGAAGGGAGCTGTTTGGGAGGGATCAGGGGGTCTGATGTGTCAGGTGGGTGGCTGATCTCTACACTAAAGCTAAAATTAACCCTGCAAGCTCCCTACAAACTACCTAATTAACCCCTTCACTGCTAGCCATAATGCACGTGTGATGCGCAGCAGCATTTAGCGGCCTTCTAATTACCAGAAAACAACACCAAAGTCATATATGTCTGCTATTTCTGAACAAAGGGGATCCCAGAGAAGCATTTACAACCATTTGTGCCATAATTGCACAAGCTGTTTGTAAATAATTTCAGTGAGAAACCTAAAATTGAGAAACAATTTAAGTTTTTTTTAAATTTGATCGCATTTGGCGATGAAATGGTGGCATGAAATATACCAAAATGGGCCTAGATCAATACTTTGGATTGTCTACTACACTACACTTAAGCTAAAATTAACTCTACAAGCTGCCTATATGCTCCCTAATTAACCCCTTCACTGCTGGGCATAAAACACGTATGGTACGCAGTGGCATTTAGCAGCCTTCTAATTACCAAAAAGCAACGCCAAAGCCATATAAGTCTGCTATTTCTGAACAAAGGAGATCCCAGAGAAGCATTTACAACCATTTATGCCATAATTGCATAAGTTGTTTGTAAATAATTTCTGTGAGAAACCTAAAGTTTGTGAAAAAGTGAACAATTTTTTTTTATTTGATCGCATTTGGCGGTGAAATGGTGGCCTTAAATATACCAAAATGGGCCTAGATCAATACTTTGGGTTGTCTACTACACTACACTTAAGCTAAAATTAACTCTACAAGCTGCCTACATGCTCCCTAATTAACCCCTTCACTGCTGGGCATAAAACATGTGTGGTGCGCAGTGGCATTTAGCAGCCTTCTAATTACCAAAAAGCAACGCCAAAGCCATATAAGTCTGCTATTTCTGAACAAAGGGGATCCCAGAGAAGCATTTACAACCATTTGTGCCATAATTGCACAAGCTGTTTGTAAATAATTTCAGTGAGAAACCTAAAATTGCGAAACAATTTAAGTTTTTTTTAAATTTGATCGCATTTGGCGATGAAATGGTGGCATGAAATATACCAAAATGGGCCTAGATCAATACTTTGGGTTGTCTACTACACTACACTTAAGCTAAAATGAACTCTACAAGCTGCCTATATGCTCCCTAATTAACCCCTTCACTGCTGGGCATAAAACACGTATGGTACGCAGAGATATTTGAATCTCTCTAATAAAACAAAAAAGATAAAAACTGTTTGCCAGCCACAAAACCCCCCCCCAAAAAACCAATGTCCACATTCATTAAAAGTCCAGTGATAGGTTGACATGCATAAAAGATGGCATTTAATATTTCCATATTCATTTCAGATTAATTTTGTCCAAAATTTTTGTTTTAACTAAAATTTCCGTTTTACTTTACATTGCACATTTTGGCCATTTTGAAGCTGTTATCAGCTTTATTACCTTTAGTTTTGTCTATGTACTTTTTTAACTTATTTTTTTATTTATACATCAAATTTTTGTGCACAGCATTTTTGGTAAAACTAAAAAATTGATATAGGGACTGCTGCTGACTGTGGCACTGAAGATGCGAGTGGAGCGAGTGAAGGATTCTATGGACACGTGTAACACTGGCTGCAGGTCGTGACCCAAACATTCCAAACACTCTGCCAGGTTTTACACTACTAGTTTTTGTCTCAGCTAGTAGATGCGGTTGAGATTCAAGAAAGGCAAAACTAGCACACTTTCTGAGTGGTAAGGTGCCACCGCCAACACTACTGGTCCCAGCCACTGAAACCAGTGCACATGCAGCCACTAGCAGCTATGTAAGGAACCTTTTTACATCACAAGTAATACAACTAAAACTTATTCAAATATATTAACCTTGTACTGAAAACAAATATGTCCCTTTCAGGGACACAACTAGATATGTGCATGGCGAAAAAATTTGGTTCGGTTCGGATCGATTCAGATTTTTTCGAATTTCGGTTCGGAGCGATTCGAATTTGGAAAAATTTTAATCAATTCGGTTCGGATTTGTTTCGGATTCATTCGGATTCGAATAAATTCGGTTCGGATTTATTTCGGATTCATTCGGATTCGAATAAATTTGGCTGGATTCGGTTCGATTCGGTTCGGAAATTCGGATTTTCGGTAAGTGTTAGGTGGGATTAGACTAGTATTATGTACTGTACATTAGGTGTAACCCATAGCAGAGTGATATAACCTAATATACTGTACAATACTAGTGTAATCCATGGCCATCCGAATCTACCGAATAAATCCGAATAAATCCGAATAAATCCGAAGTAATTCGGATTTATTTGGTAGATTCGGCACTATTTTAATTTGGAGATTCGGTTCGATCCGAATCTCCGAATTTGCCGAATTTTCCGAATTTCCGAATTGAACCGAACCGAATCGCACATGTCTAGACACAACCAGTTCACCAGCAGCCTAGCAGCTTTGTAAGAAGAACTTACAAGTAATATAGCTAAGTAATTAAAAAAATGATAACTTGTTTTATAATTAATAATTAAAGGGATAGGGAAGTGAAAATTAAACTTGCATTCAGATAGTGCGTGTCATTTTAAGACACTTTTAAATCCACTTCTATTTTCAAATGTGCTTCATTCTCTTAGTATCCCTTGTTAAAAAATGAATATGCACATATCATACACTAGTGGGAGCTGCTGCTAATTGGTGCCTGCACACATTTGTCTCTTGTGATTGGCTAAATAGATGTGTTCAGCTTCCTGTCAGTAGTGCAATGCTGTTCCTTCAACAGTTGATAACAAGAGAATGAAGAAAATTTGATAATATAATTAAATTGGAAAGTTGTTTAAAATTGTATGTTCTATCTGAATCATAAAAGAAAATGTTGGGGTTTACTATCCCTTTAATTAACTTACACCTAGATTACGAGTTTTGCGCTAAACAGGGTGCATAAAGAATGCAATAAAATGAGCGGTCCCGCACTTTCCATAGCGCTGCCATTACGAGTTACTGAAAAACCTCCTTGTGCTGTGCGTTATGGTGCATTAAGCTCCATACCGCACAAAAGCTAAAGGCTGAGTTTATGTGCTCGTGCACGCTTTCCACCGTAGACATCAATGGGGAGAGAGTGTTAGAAAAAAACTAACACCTGCAATCGCGGAATGGCAAATCATCGTAATGCAACCCCATTGATGTTTATGGGGGAAAGAAAGTTACGTTTAAACCTAACACCCTAACATAAACCCCCTAGTCTAAACACCCCAAATCCGCCACCCCCGACATCGCCGACACTAATAAAACGTATTAACCACTAATCCGCCGCTCCCCGACATCGCCAACACTAATAAACGTTATTAACCCCTAATCTGCTGCTCCCTGACACTAAATAAACCTATTAACCCCTAAAACGCTGCCCCCACATTGTAACTAATAAGCTAAACCTATTAACCCCTAAACCGCCGGCCACCCACATCGCAAAATACTAAATTTAACTATTAACCCCTGAACCTAACACCCCCTAACATTAAATTAAAAGTTTTCAATATAACTATCTTAAAATAAATAAAAACTTACCTGTGAAATAAAAAAAACTAAGATTAAACAATACATTTTCCTAACATTACTATTCTAATAAAATAAAAAACTACCAATTAAAATTCCTAAATTACTTATTTAAAAAAAACTAACACTACGAAAAAATTAAAAAAATTTAAATTACAAATTTAAAAAATCCTAATACTACGAAAAAAATTAAAAACTCTAACATTACAAAAAATAATAAACACTAAAAATAAAAAAAATAAAAAACTTTAAGATTACAAAAAATAATAAACAAAATTATAAAAAAACAACAATTACACCTAATCTAATAGCCCTATAAAAATAAAAAAGCCCCCCCCTCAAATAAAAACACCCCCTAACCTACAATAAACTACCAATAGCCCATAAAAGGGCCTTTTGTAGGGCATTGCCCTAAGTTAAACAGCTCTTTTACCTAGAAAAAAAATAAAAAGTCTGCCCAACAGTAAAACCCAGCACCCAACCAATCCCACAAAATAAAAAACATAAGTCTAAAAAAACCCTAAGCTACCCATTGCCCCTAAGGGGCATTTGTATGGGCATTGCCCTTAAAAGGGCATTCAGCTCTTTTAATGCCCTTAAAAGGGCATTCAGCTCTTTTACACTGCCCAATCCCTAATCTTAAAAAACACCCCCAAACCCCCCCCCCCCAAAAAAAACCCTAACACTAACCCCAGAATATCTACTAACGGTTCCTGAAGTCCGGACATCCATCTCCATCCAGGCAGTGAGAAGTCTTCATCGAGGTGGCAAGAAGTCTTCATCCATCGCGGGGGGCGTCTTCTATCTTTACAGAGTTATCCCGGACAGGCAATGACATCCTGCACGGATGTTGAATGCAAGGTACCCGTTTGAAAATGGCATACCTTGCATTCCTATTGGTTGATTTGATTCTTCAAATTCAAATCAGCCAAAAGGATGAGAGCTACTGAAATCCTATTGGCTGTTTAAATCAGCCAATAGGATTTCAGTAGCTCTCATCCTATTGGCTGTTTTGAGCAGCCAATAGGGTTTCAGTAGCTCTCATCCTATTGGCTGATTTGAATTTGAAGAATACCGCACCATAACGCAAAACTCGTAATCTAGGCCTCTGTATACATATTATATTCTTCTAATCTAATCTCTCTTTAATGCAAGCAGTGGCACAAGCATTAGTATATTATATATTAGCAAGAAAACAGAATTTATGCTTACCTGATAAATTACTTTCTCTTACGGTGTATCCAGTCCACGGATTCATCCTTACTTGTGGGATATTCTTATTCCCTACAGGAAGTGGCAAAGAGAGCACACAGCAGAGCTGTCCATACAGCTCCCCCTCAGGCTCTGCTCCCCCAGTCATTCGACCGACGGTTAGGAGAAAAAAGGAGAAACCATAGGGTGCAGTGGTGACTGTAGTTTTACAAAAATAAAATTGAACCTGACTTAATTGCCAGGGCAGGCCGTGGACTGGATACACCGTAAGAGAAAGTAATTTATCAGGTAAGCATAAATTCTGTTTTCTCTTACATGGTGTATCCAGTCCACGGATTCATCCTTACTTGTGGGATACCAATACCAAAGCTTTAGGACACGGATGAAGGGAGGGAACAATTCAGGTAACCTAAATGGAAGGCACCACTGCTTGCAAAACCTTTCTCCCAAAAATAGCCTCCGAAGAAGCAAAAGTATCGAATTTGTAAAATTTGGCAAAAGTATGCAGTGAAGACCAAGTCGCTGCCTTACAAATCTGTTCTACAGAAGCCTCATTCTTGAAAGCCCATGTGGAAGCCACAGCTCTGGTGTCTCATAAGCCAATCGGATGATGCTTTTCAGCCAGAAGGAAAGAGAGGTAGCAGTAGCTTTCTGACCTCTCCTCTTACCAGAATAGACAGCAAACAAGGAAGATGTCTGTCTGAAATCTTTAGTTGCTTGTAAATAGAATTTCAAAGCACTAACCACATCAAGATTGTGTAATAAACGTTCCTTCTTAGAAACTGGATTAGGACACAGAGAAGGAACAATGATTTCCTGGTTAATATTCTTATTAGAAACAACCTTCGGAAGAAAAGCAGGTTTGGTACGCAAAACAACCTTATCTGTATGGAACACCAGATAGGGTGAATTACACTGCAAAGCAGACAATTCAGAAACTCTTCGAGCAGAAGAGATAGCTACCCAAAACAAAACCTTCCAAGATAATAACTTAATATCTATGGAATGTAAAGGTTCAAACGGAACCCCTTGAAGAACTGAAAGAACTAAATTAAGACTCCATGGAGGAGCCACAGGTTTATAGACAGGCTTGATTCTCACTAAAGCCTGTGCAAATGCCTGAACGTCTGGTACTGCTGCCAGACGCTTGTGTAACAGGATAGACAGAGCAGATATCTGTCCCTTTAAGTAACTAGCTGACAATCCTTTCTCCAATCCTTCTTGGTGAAAGGACAATATCCTGGGAATCCTAACTTTACTCCACGAGTAACCCTTGGATTCACACCAACAAAGATATTTCCGCCATATCTTATGGTAAATTTTCCTGGTGACAGGCTTTCTGGCCTGGATCAGAGTATCGATAACTGATTCAGAGAACCCACGCTTAGCTAGAATTAAGCGTTCAATCTCCAAGCAGTCAGTTGCAGAGAAACTAGATTTGGATGCTTGAATGGACCCTGTATTAGAAGATCCTGCATCAATGGCAGCTTCCATGGTGGAACAGATGATATGTCCACTAGGTCTGCATACCAAGTCCTGCGTGGCCACGCAGGCGCTATCAGAATTACCGAAGCCTTCTCCTTTTTGATTCTGGCTAGACGAGGGAGAAGGGGAAACGGTGGAAAAACATAAGCTAGACTGAAGGACCAAGGCGCTACTAGAGCATCTATCAATGCCGCCTTGGGGTCCCTGGACCTGGATCCGTGAAGAGGAAGTTTGGTGTTCTGACGGGACGCCATCAGATCCAATTCCGGAATGCCCCATAGCTGGGTCAGCTGAGCAAAAACCTCCGGGTGGAGTTCCTACTCCCCCGGGTGAAAAGTCTGACAACTCAGAAAGTCTGCCTCCCAGTTGTCTACTCCTGGGATGTAAATTGCAGATAGATGGCAGGAGTGATCCCATTTGATGATCTTGGTTACTTCCTTCATCGCTAGGGAACTCTTTGTTCCTCCCTGATGATTGATGTACGCTACAGTCGTGATGTTGTCCGACTGAAATCGGATGAATTTGACCTCCGCTAGTTGAGGCCATGCCTGGAGCGTATTGAATATCGCTCTCAGTTCCAAAATGTTTATCGGGAGAAGAGATTCTTCCCGAGACCATAGGCCCTGAGCTTTCAGGGAGTCCCAGACCGCGCCCCAGCCTAACAGACTGGCATCGGTCGTGACAATGATCCACTCTGGTCTGCGGAAGCACATTCCCTGAGACAGGTGATCCTGAGACAACCACCAGAGAAGAGAGTCTCTGGTTTTCTGGTCCATTTGTATTTGAGGAGACAAATCTGCATAATCCCCATTCCACTGTTTGAGCATGTACAGTTGCAGTGGTCTGAGAGGAATTCGGGCAAAAGGGACCACGTCCATTGCCGCAACCATTAATCCGATTACCTCCATGCACTGAGCCACAGAAGGCCGAGGAATGGAATGAAGAACTCGGCAAGTAGTTAAAAGCTTTGACTTCCTGATCTCCGTCAGAAATATTTTCATTTCTACCGAGTCTATTAGAGTTCCCAGGAAGGGAACCCTTGTGAGCGGGGACAGAGAACTTTTTTCTATATTCACCTTCCACCCGTGAGACCTTAGAAAGGCCAGAACAATGTCTGTATGAGCCTTGGCTCTGTGAAAAGACGACACCTGTATTAAGATGTCATCGAGGTAAGGTGCTACTGCAATGCCCCGCGGCCTTAGTACCGCTAGAAGGGACCCCAGCACCTTTGTGAAAATTCTGGGAGTGGTGGCCAATCCGAAAGGAAGGGCCACAAACTGGTAATGCTTGTCCAGAAAGGCGAACCGTAGGAACTGATGATGATCTTTGTGGATAGGAATATGTAGGTACGCATCCTTTAGATCCACGGTAGTCATATATTGACCTTCCTGGATCATCGGTAAGATTGTCCGAATGGTTTCCATCTTGAATGATGGAACTCTGAGGAATTTGTTTAGAATTTTCAGATCTAGGATTGGCCTGAGTAACAATTTCTAATGCCCAGGGATCTGGAACATCTCTTGCCCAAGCCTGAGCAAAGAGAGAAAGTCTACCCCCTACTAGATCCGGTCCCGGATCGGGGGCTACCCCTTCATGCTGTCTTGGTAGCAGCCGCAGGCTTCTTGGCCTGTTTACCCTTATTCCAGCCCTGCAAGGGTTTCCAGGTTGCTTTGGGCTGTGAAGCATTACCCACCTGCTTTGCGGCAGCAGAGGTTGAAGCAGCCTTGTTTTTGGCCTTAAACGGTCTATCCTGCGGAAGGGCATGGCCCTTTCCCCCAGTGATATCCGTGATAATTTCCTTCAACTCGGGACCGAAAAGGGTCTTTCCCTTGAAAGGAATGTTTAGTAACTTTGTTTTGGACAACACATCAGCCGACCATGATTTGAGCCAAAGCGCTCTTCGCGCCATAATGGCAAAACCAGAATTTTTCGCCGCTAACTTAGCTAATTGGAAGGCGGCATCTGTGATAAAAGAATTGGCTAGCTTTAAAGCATGAATTCTATCCATGACTTCGTCATATGAAGTCTCCCTCTGGAACGACTCCTCCAGCGCCTCAAACCAAAAAGCCGCTGCAGTAGTTACAGGAATAATGCAGGCAATTGGTTGTAGAAGGAAACCTTGCTGCACGAACATTTTCTTCAGCTAACCTTCCAATTTTTTATCCATAGGATCTTTGAAAGCACAACTGTCTTCTATTGAAATGGTTGTGCGCTTGGCGAGAGTTGAAACTGCTCCCTCAACCTTAGGGACCGTCTGCCACGTGTCCCGCCTGGGGTCATTTATGGGGAACATTTTCTTAAAGATAGGGGGGGAACAAAGGGCACGCCTGGTCTCTCCCATTCCCTAGTAACAATATCCGCCACCCTCTTCGGTATCGGAAAAGCATCAGTGTATACAGGGACTTCTAGAAACCTGTCCATTTTACACAATTTTTCTGGGACCACCATGGGGCCACAATCATCTAGCGTAGCTAAAACCTCCTTAAGCAGTACGCGGAGGTGTTCCAGCTTAAATTTAAACGCTAAGGCATCTGATTCTGCCCACTGAGAAACTTTTCCTGTGTCACAAATTTCTCCCTCGGACAGCCCCTCCCTCACTGCCACTTCTGAGGGTTGTGAGGGTACAACAGATAGATCATCCAAAGCTTCTGATTGCTCATCCTCTGTTCTTAAAACTGAGCTATCACATTTTTTAGGAAGAACTGGCAGTTTGGATAGAAAGGCTTCAAGGGAATTATCCATGACTGCTGCTAATTGTTGTAATGTAATAGGGCCCAAAGCGCTAGAGGTACTAGGCAACGCTTGCACAAGCGTAACTGGTGTCGACACATGGGGAGAGGAAGGAGGACTATCCTCGTTACCTTCCGTCAAAGAATCATCTTGGGCTACATTTTTAAGTGTCACTGCATGGTGTTTAAAATGTTTAGAAACCTTAGCACACTTTAAACACAAATGTAAAGGGGGTACCGCCATGGCTATTAAACACAAGGTCTATCTGTAGGCTCAGACATGTTAAACAGACTTAGACAGCACTCAAATACAGTAAATTACAATTTTTGAAAAAACGATACTGTGCTTTTAAATAATAAAAAGCGCACACTTTTTTACTGAATCTCAGAAAAAATCTGATCTTTATGAAATTTTCACCATATGATCCTAATACTTTGAAATGATTGCACAGTAAATTTCAAGACAATTAACCCCTTATTGCCCAAACCGGAGCAAATTAAAGCAAACCACCGGTTTAATAAGCTACAGCACCATGCCACAGTCTCTGCTGTGGCCCTACCTTCCTTGGGGATTAGTTTTAGATGAAATTAAGCCTCTCTGGAGCCCTTCTATCACTCTCTGGGCTCTGCACGTGAAGCTGCATGAAGCTGTCTTGCAAAGGAACTGCGCAACTGAGGCGCGAAAATTAGGCGCCCTCCCTCATCACTCCGGAGTTGTGGGGGCCTTCCCAAGCCAAAATAGGTGTCTAAAGAAATGCCAGGCATAATAAAACCCCCAAAAGTGTTCCAAACGTATTAAACACTTGTATAAATATCAGATTATAGTAATAAAGTAATCGATTTCCCCATAACAGTGTCCACCAGTGATTTAAGTCCTTCAACTAAGCCATCCTTCTATACTGAGTCTCAGAAAATGGCTTACCTTCCCACATGGGGATCTCTGTCAGTCTTCTAGCATTACCAAGTCTTGTTAGAAAAAAAGTGACTGAGCATACCTTAAGCAGTTAAGCCTGCAAACTGTTCCCCCCAACTGAAGTTCTCCGGTACTCAACAGTCCTGTGTGGGAACAGCAATGGATTTTAGTAACAACATGCTAAAATCTTTTTCCTCTCAGTAGAAATCTTCATCACTTTCTGCCTCAGAGTAAATAGTACAAACCGGCACTATTTTAAAATAACAAACTTTTGATTGAAGAAATAAAAACTACAAATCTAACACCACATTCACTTTACCCTCCCATGGAGATGCTACTTGTTAGAGTGGCAAAGAGAATAACTGGGGGGGGCGGAGCCTGAGGGGGAGCTGTATGGACAGCTCTGCTGTGTGCTCTCTTTGCCACTTCCTGTAGGGAATGAGAATATCCCACAAGTAAGGATGTATCCGTGGACTGGATACACCATGTAAGAGAAATAGCAAATGTCTCTCAGTGAGAGGGCACAGCAGACAAAGGTACACTGATACACATTGGTCTGAGGCTGAAAATGTTAGGCAGTAACTCAAAATTCCCTCTTTAAATTCAATCCCTCCCCTTGAGAATTTTGAAAAGGCAGTAAACATCACAAGCTTCCACTGACAGGCTGATCGAACCTGTCAATCTATTCACTGCTTCTTCCGTTTTTCATTCATTGGTTAAAGCCTGCCTGCATCATAAAAAGCAGCACCCGAAAACAGAAAACAAAAATGCAAAAGAAAATAATGCACAATTAGTTTCCGGATGGTTGCGTCTTCGGTATGCAATAAAAATAACGAAAATGCCATTTTTGTTATTTTCTTTCATTCTTCAGAAAATGAATGCACATCTCCTGTATAATATATATATATATATATAGTAGTAAACGATTTCCAGTTCAGCCCACCAATGGTCAACACGCCTGGGTGCAATGATATATTGTAAAATAGAAAACAAGAGAATGCACTCTCAGGACTTTTTGCAAAAGAAACCAATTTAATGGAACGTTTTCGGGGTTCACAACCCCTTCATCAGCATGCAAAACAAACAAAATTCAACTCATTTATAGTGTTACATATCAATTACATCACATCAACCTGAGTGTCTCCAAATGAAAAGTGCGCCAATTTTTTTGAATTTGGAACGCATCTTGCATTCCACAGTGTTACCCGAAACCGGAAGTTGTATTGCCTCACTTCCGGTTTGCGGATTAGATCAACAAACATAAAATTTTTGTTGTGCAGCCCAAACAGCGGTAGGAGCCTTTTATATTCCTTTTCTTTATAGTCGAATAACTTTGTTTGGGATCCGTTTTCACCAGAAGATCTTTGAGATTGGTTCCCCTCTTAAACCCAACCATAGGTCGTAGATTCTGAGTAAATGTGAGTTTTGGGTCTGAAGACATAATTGGCCAGTGCTGTCGGAGAATCTGGCCAATATTTTTTATCTCTGGAGTAAAAGTGGTAGACATAATGAGCTTGTCACTAGCATCCCTTTTGGGTTTGGGAATAATCAATTCCGTCTGTCTTAGCATTGAAACGGATTCCATGGCGTCCTGTATTATCGGGATCTTGTAGCCCCTGTTCTGGAACCTCTCGCCCACTCCTTTCAATTGGGAGACCCCAGCTTCAGGATTAGAATTGTTGCGCATTGTTCTTATGCATTGTGATTTTACTATGCCTTTTAATAGGGCTGGAGGATGGCAACTATCTGCCCTTAGTATGGAGTTGCGGTCGGTGGGTTTATGATATAATGTGGTTCCTAATTTGTTGGAATCCTTGAAAACTGTCAAGTCCAAGAAATGAATGGATACGGTATCCACTGTCATCTTGAACTTGACGTTGTTGGTAGTGTTATTAAACACATCAAACCATTTATGGAGTTCCTCCAGGCCCCCTCGCCACACCAAGAAAATGTCATCTATGTATCTGTAATAACAGATGATGGATACATTCGGCGTGTTCCACAGATACATGTTTTCAAATTGTGACATGTAAATGTTGGCGTACGAGGGGGCCATGGAGGAACCCATGGCTGTGCCAGCAGTTTGCAAATAAAACTATTTTCGAAACGAAAATAGTTTTTAAACAGGCAGAATTCAATGAGGGACAATAGAAATTCTACTGGCGGACCCTCATAAAGGGGGTTACCCGTGAGATGCTCTTGTATGGCTTTAAGTCCATCAAGATGGGGTATGATGGTATACAGACTGTTGACATCCAGAGTGACGAGTAAATCGTCTGGCTGGATGTCAACAGTCCGTATTTTACGAATGAAATCATTCGTATCCATCACATAAGAACGTGTTTCCTTCACCACTGGCTGTAAAAGTACGTCCACATATTGTGCTACAGGCTGGGTGAGTGACTCCCTAGCTGACACAATAGGACGGCCCGGTGGGTGGTCCAATGTTTTATGAATTTTGGGGATTGAATATAAGATGGGTATCTTAGGGTATGTAGTAATACAAAAGTCACGAATGTGCTCAGTTATGTACCCCTGTTCAAATCCCAATTCAATCAATTTGTCAAGTTGTGTTTTAAATGATGTAGTTGGGTCAGAAGTCAACAATTTATATGTCTGAGTGTCTGACAATTGTTTCAGGATGTCCTCTCTATAATCACTATAGTCTAAAAGAACAATGGCCCCGGCGGGCCTTATGACTATAGAGGAGTCATGCTGAAGGGTTTGGATGGCCTTTAATTCATCTCTTGAGAGATTATGTTTCCATAATGTGTCTTTTCTGGCTGTGTCCAAGTCCTGGGTGATCAACCTCAAGAATGTTTTGGTACTTGGACTGCTGTTACTGGGTTCAAAAGAACTGGGTACTTTGCATTTAAGTTCAATGTGTGATTTTTGTGAAGGCGAATCCTTGTTTTGAAAAAATTCTTTAATCTTAAGGTATCTATTCAGTTTGTAAAGGTCTAATTTGAGATCAAATTCGGAGACTGAAGTGCTCGGTACAAAAGATAAACCTTTATTGAGTACTTTGCGTTCAGTATCAGTCAAGATATGTGTACTAAAATTGACAATTATGTCCTCTGTCGTGGTCGTCTGGGGGGTCTGTGTCTGATACCCCGCCCGCCTGATATGGGGTCTGTAATGCCTCCCCCTCCCCGAGACCATGTAGTTACCCCTAAAAAATGACTCGGGGTTGAGTGTGATCTTGGTTCATGTGAGGAGAATTGATCTTGGTGCCTATGTTGACCAGGTGGAGTAAACACAGTGCCAGAGGGGTTCCTATCGGTATCAGTGGAGTCTTCCCCACTTGTATCTACCGTGTCAAAGTGTACCCGTCTGGTTCTGTGTCTCCTCCTGGTCTGATTCCCCTGTGTGTTGGTCAGCCATTTGTACACTTTTCCCTGCGTGTAATCACTATTGACAGTATCCAGTTTTTTGTTTTTAAATGTGATTAAATCACTCTGGTATTTGTCAATTTGTAATTTAATTTTTGATAACCAGTTCTCTTGGGTGTCATTGGTAAGTGTGACGCTGTGTAGAGATTCAAATGTTTGTATTTCTGTCCTAACTTTACTTAGGATTGCTGTAACCTCCTCTATAACCAAAAGTATTAGGTCTAAAGAGCACTTATTTAGAATAAAACACCATTTTTTTCTAAATTCTGGGTTATCACATCCAATAGTGGGTATATTATGGACTCTAAAACCACGGGGAATGTGTCCTGTTCTATAATAGTCAGACAGATAGCTGCCATGTAACGCTAGATCAACCTCTCTTTTTTTTAATTTGAGTAAAGAATAATACAAATTAACTGGGGTCTCACCAATTGTTTTGGAGATGGGTGCGAATAGAATCCGATCAGCATCATCAGTAGTATAGGATACAGTGCCTGTCTGTGCTGCCACGGCCTGGCAAGTCAGGTCTTCCACCTGGGTGTTGGGATCTGGGATGTTGGTATCCTCTGTTCTCAGTTGTGTTGTCATGCTGGAGGGGAGCATGAAGTGGTGTATAGGTGAAAAGGAGTTAGTTCACTGCAGCCAAAATCCAAATGCACACAGTACTGTCAGCTCAGAAGGAATTGAGCAGTCCAATTATAAAAGCGCTGGAGATGTAAATAAATGAGGTTAAACAAGGGGGTTCACTGGTCAAAAAATAAGTAGTAAACGATTTCCAGTTCAGCCCACCAATGGTCAACACGCCTGGGTGCAATGATATATTGTAAAATAGAAAACAAGAGAATGCACTCTCAGGACTTTTTGCAAAAGAAACCAATTTAATGGAACGTTTTCGGGGTTCACAACCCCTTCATCAGCATGCAAAACAAACAAAATTCAACTCATTTATAGTGTTACATATCAATTACATCACATCAACCTGAGTGTCTCCAAATGAAAAGTGCGCCAATTTTTTTGAATTTGGAACGCATCTTGCGTTCCACAGTGTTACCCGAAACCGGAAGTTGTATTGCCTCACTTCCGGTTTGCGGATTAGATCAACAAACATAAAATTAATATAAAATTATACACTCTACAATTTTAAACATATTAGGGTGACATACTAATGTAGAGACTTGTTGTAACATAAATGTGCCACATTATCGTAAGTGCCTATAAAGTTTTGTGATGAGTATACGGTGTCAAATGTTACTGCGTCCAGTCAGCATGGAGACAGTCACCATGGTGATCATATACAATCCGGTTTACCCGAAAGTGTCACAACTTATGTGGAATTTATAATCACGTGCCAGCTGTATGGGACCACAATTTTCTTAGTGTCAGAAATAGCGTATTATCACACAATATATACGATCATATCGCATATTGAAAATAATCATTAAAAACTTAAAAAATTAAAAAGTTGGACCATATAACAGTACGGGTGATTAGAGTGGCAAATTGTAAATGAGAGGCAAATACAATGTTGCAGATATGTGTGCTGTGTCTTACAATGTATCACCAGTATATTGAAGCAGGATGACGTTTAGCATGTATGCTGCTACAATGTATGTGCAAACAAATAGATATATCGAATAGGAACAGTATACAGAAAAAGGAATATATACAATATATGTAATATTGTAGGGCTGTGCTGTTATAACGCTGGGGCACCATTTTTATATGCATTCAATTTGGCCATTAAAGGATTGTAGCTTACATCGGCCACATGTAAATGTAAATGGCTATGCACAAGATCGTGTAAGGAAAAAAAACCTTATTTTCAAATTCTATCCTCAAACATAATTGTAAAACAAACGGGGATCTGCTAGAAGAGGTAGTTATGGTAATGGTCAAAAGGACATATAGCTCATGTGGATACTGTCCACCTTTGGGATTTATCCAAGTGGGTGAAATAATTCTTTATGTCCATTTTTAAGACTGGTGGTGCATATTAAAGCCGTGGGTAATGGCTCCCAGCGGACCAGGCTTCCACGGAGAAGGTGGAGACAGATGTCCCCCCTTAAACCATGCCGTTAGGCGCACAACACCTTCCCCTACATCTAGGGGAGAGTGGAATGTGTGCCAAAACGGAGCCACAATGTCCACCTGGCATACCCCAAGTATGTAGCACCCCAGTTGTTGATCACATAATGCTCTTAAAGTCCGGCATAGTGTTCAGGCCACCTGGCTGTATTGTGCCTAATCTGAACATCCACTGGGCCTCTCGTTTCAAGAGTTGCTTGTTCCGGTCGCCCCCCCGATCCAGTGGGGGTATGTGGTCTATTAGGATATAGCGGATGGAGGACACTGAGTGTGCCTTCTTAGCGCAATGTCGCGCCACTGGCTGTTCAGAGTCACCGTTTTTAAGTGCTGTCCTTATGGCGTGGCGGTGATTGGCCATACGCTCACGAAGTGTGCCAGAGGTCTTCCCTATGTAGAAGCAGGAACATGGACAAAATAATAAGTATATAACGTGAGTGGTGGTACACGTTATGGAGTGTCGAATAGAAAATGTTCGATTGGTGTGTGGGTGATGGAAAACTTTAGTACCCACTAGGCCATTGCACGTTGTGCAGCCCAAACAGCGGTAGGAGCCTTTTATATTCCTTTTCTTTATAGTCGAATAACTTTGTTTGGGATCCGTTTTCACCAGAAGATCTTTGAGATTGGTTCCCCTCTTAAACCCAACCATAGGTCGTAGATTCTGAGTAAATGTGAGTTTTGGGTCTGAAGACATAATTGGCCAGTGCTGTCGGAGAATCTGGCCAATATTTTTTGTCTCTGGAGTAAAAGTGGTAGACATAATGAGCTTGTCACTAGCATCCCTTTTGGGTTTGGGAATAATCAATTCCGTCTGTGTTAGCATTGAAACGGATTCCATGGCGTCCTGTATTATCGGGATCTTGTAGCCCCTGTTCTGGAACCTCTCACCCACTCCTTTCAATTGGGAGACCCCAGCTTCAGGATTAGAATTGTTGCGCATTGTTCTTATGCATTGTGATTTTACTATGCCTTTTAATAGGGCTGGAGGATGGTTTACCCGAAAGTGTCACAACTTATGTGGAATTTATAATCACGTGCCAGCTGTATGGGACCACAATTTTCTTAGTGTCAGAAATAGCGTATTATCAAACTATATACGATCATATCGCATATTGAAAATAATCATTAAAAACTTAAAAAATTAAAAAGTTGGACCATATAACAGTACGGGTGATTAGAGTGGCAAATTGTAAATGAGAGGCAAATACAATGTTGCAGATATGTGTGCTGTGTCTTACAATGTATCACCAGTATATTGAAGCAGGATGACGTTTAGCATGTATGCTGCTACAATGTATGTGCAAACAAATAGATATATCGAATAGGAACAGTATACAGAAAAAGGAATATATACAATATATGTAATATTGTAGGGCTGTGCTGTTAAAACGCTGGGGCACCATTTTTATATGCATTCAATTTGGCCATTAAAGGATTGTAGCTTACATCGGCCACATGTAAATGTAAATGGCTATGCACAAGATCGTGTAAGGAAAAAAAACCTTATTTTCAAATTCTATCCTCAAACATAATTGTAAAACAAACGGGGATCTGCTAGAAGAGGTAGTTATGGTAATGGTCAAAAGGACATATAGCTCATGTGGATACTGTCCACCTTTGGGATTTATCCAAGTGGGTGAAATAATTCTTTATGTCCATTTTTAAGACTGGTGGTGCATATTAAAGCCGTGGGTAATGGCTCCCAGCAGACCAGGCTTCCACGGAGAAGGTGGAGACAGATGTCCCCCCCTAAACCATGCCGTTAGGCGCACAACACCTTCCCCTACATCTAGGGGAGAGTGGAATGTGTGCCAAAACGGAGCCACAATGTCCACCTGGCATACCCCAAGTATGTAGCACCCCAGTTGTTGATCACATAATGCTCTTAAAGTCCGGCATAGTGTTCAGGCCACCTGGCTGTATTGTGCCTAATCTGAACATCCACTGGGCCTCTCGTTTCAAGAGTTGCTTGTTCCGGTCGCCCCCCCGATCCAGTGGGGGTATGTGGTCTATTAGGATATAGCGGATGGAGGACACTGAGTGTGCCTTCTTAGCGCAATGTCGCGCCACTGGCTGTTCAGAGTCACCGTTTTTAAGTGCTGTCCTTATGGCGTGGCGGTGATTGGCCATACGCTCACGAAGTGTGCCAGAGGTCTTCCCTATGTAGAAGCAGGAACATGGACAAAATAATAAGTATATAACGTGAGTGGTGGTACACGTTATGGAGTGTCGAATAGAAAATGTTCGATTGGTGTGTGGGTGATGGAAAACTTTAGTACCCACTAGGCCATTGCACGTTGTGCAGCCCAAACAGCGGTAGGAGCCTTTTATATTCCTTTTCTTTATAGTCGAATAACTTTGTTTGGGATCCGTTTTCACCAGAAGATCTTTGAGATTGGTTCCCCTCTTAAACCCAACCATAGGTCGTAGATTCTGAGTAAATGTGAGTTTTGGGTCTGAAGACATAATTGGCCAGTGCTGTCGGAGAATCTGGCCAATATTTTTTGTCTCTGGAGTAAAAGTGGTAGACATAATGAGCTTGTCACTAGCATCCCTTTTGGGTTTGGGAATAATCAATTCCGTCTGTGTTAGCATTGAAACGGATTCCATGGCGTCCTGTATTATCGGGATCTTGTAGCCCCTGTTCTGGAACCTCTCGCCCACTCCTTTCAATTGGGAGACCCCAGCTTCAGGATTAGAATTGTTGCGCATTGTTCTTATGCATTGTGATTTTACTATGCCTTTTAATAGGGCTGGAGGATGGCAACTATCTGCCCTTAGTATGGAGTTGCGGTCGGTGGGTTTATGATATAATGTGGTTCCTAATTTGTTGGAATCCTTGAAAACTGTCAAGTCCAAGAAATGAATGGATACGGTATCCACTGTCATCTTGAACTTGACGTTGTTGGTAGTGTTATTAAACACATCAAACCATTTATGGAGTTCCTCCAGGCCCCCTCGCCACACCAAGAAAATGTCATCTATGTATCTGTAATAACAGATGATGGATACATTCGGCGTGTTCCACAGATACATGTTTTCAAATTGTGACATGTAAATGTTGGCGTACGAGGGGGCCATGGAGGAACCCATGGCTGTGCCAGCAGTTTGCAAATAAAAACTATTTTCGAAACGAAAATAGTTTTTAAACAGGCAGAATTCAATGAGGGACAATAGAAATTCTACTGGCGGACCCTCATAAAGGGGGTTACCCGTGAGATGCTCTTGTATGGCTTTAAGTCCATCAAGATGGGGTATGATGGTATACAGACTGTTGACATCCAGAGTGACGAGTAAATCGTCTGGCTGGATGTCAACAGTTCATATTTTACGAATGAAATCATTCGTATCCATCACATAAGACCGTGTTTCCTTCACCACTGGCTGTAAAAGTACGTCCACATATTGTGCTACAGGCTGGGTGAGTGACTCCCTAGCTGACACAATAGGACGGCCCGGTGGGTGGTACCAAAACATTCTTGAGGTTGATCACCCAGGACTTGGACACAGCCAGAAAAGACACATTATGGAAACATAATCTCTCAAGAGATGAATTAAAGGCCATCCAAACCCTTCAGCATGACTCCTCTATAGTCATAAGGCCCGCCGACAAGGGCGGGGCCATTGTTCTTTTAGACTATAGTGATTATAGAGAGGACATCCTGAAACAATTGTCAGACACTTAGACATATAAATTGTTGACTTCTGACCCAACTACATCATTTAAAACACAACTTGACAAATTGATTGAATTGGGATTTGAACAGGGGTACATAACTGAGCACATTCGTGACTTTTGTATTACTACATACCCTAAGATACCCATCTCAATCCCCAAAATTCATAAAACATTGGACCACCCACCGGGCCGTCCTATTGTGTCAGCTAGGGAGTCACTCACCCAGCCTGTAGTACAATATGTGGACGTACTTTTACAGCCAGTGGTGAAGGAAACACGGTCTTATGTGATGGATACGAATGATTTCATTCGTAAAATACGGACTGTTGACATCCAACCAGACGATTTACTCGTCACTCTGGATGTCAACAGTCTGTATACCATCATACCCCATCTTGATGGACTTAAAGCCATACAAGAGCATCTCACGGGTAACCCCCTTTATGAGGGTCCGCCAGTAGAATTTCTATTGTCCCTCATTGAATTCTGCCTGTTTAAAAACTATTTTCGTTTCGAAAATAGTTTTTATTTGCAAACTGCTGGCACAGCCATGGGTTCCTCCATGGCCCCCTCGTACGCCAACATTTACATGTCACAATTTGAAAACATGTATCTGTGGAACACGCCGAATGTATCCATCATCTGTTATTACAGATACATAGATGACATTTTCTTGGTGTGGCGAGGGGGCCTGGAGGAACTCCATAAATGGTTTGATGTGTTTAATAACACTACCAACAACGTCAAGTTCAAGATGACAGTGGATACCGTATCCATTCATTTCTTGGACTTGACAGTTTTCAAGGATTCCAACAAATTAGGAACCACATTATATCATAAACCCACCGACCGCAACTCCATACTAAGGGCAGATAGTTGCCATCCTCCAGCCCTATTAAAAGGCATAGTAAAATCACAATGCATAAGAACAATGCGCAACAATTCTAATCCTGAAGCTGGGGTCTCCCAATTGAAAGGAGTGGGCGAGAGGTTCCAGAACAGGGGCTACAAGATCCCGATAATACAGGACGCCATGGAATCCGTTTCAATGCTAACACAGACGGAATTGATTATTCCCAAACCCAAAAGGGATGCTAGTGACAAGCTCATTATGTCTACCACTTTTACTCCAGAGACAAAAAATATTGGCCAGATTCTCCGACAGCACTGGCCAATTATGTCTTCAGACCCAAAACTCACATTTACTCAGAATCTACGACCTATGGTTGGGTTTAAGAGGGGAACCAATCTCAAAGATCTTCTGGTGAAAACGGATCCCAAACAAAGTTATTCGACTATAAAGAAAAGGAATATAAAAGGCTCCTACCGCTGTTTGGGCTGCACAACGTGCAATGGCCTAGTGGGTACTAAAGTTTTCCATCACCCACACACCAATCGAACATTTTCTATTCGACACTCCATAACGTGTACCACCACTCACGTTATATACTTATTATTTTGTCCATGTTCCTGCTTCTACATAGGGAAGACCTCTGGCACACTTCGTGAGCGTATGGCCAATCACCGCCACGCCATAAGGACAGCACTTAAAAACGGTGACTCTGAACAGCCAGTGGCGCGACATTGCGCTAAGAAGGCACACTCAGTGTCCTCCATCCGCTATATCCTAATAGACCACATACCCCCACTGGATCGGGGGGGGCGACCGGAACAAGCAACTCTTGAAACGAGAGGCCCAGTGGATGTTCAGATTAGGCACAATACAGCCAGGTGGCCTGAACACTATGCCAGACTTTAAGAGCATTATGTGATCAACAACTGGGGTGCTACATACTTGGGGTATGCCAGGTGGACATTGTGGCTCCGTTTTGGCACACATTCCACTCTCCCCTAGATGTAGGGGAAGGTGTTGTGCGCCTAACGGCATGGTTTAGGGGGGGACATCTGTCTCCACCTTCTCCGTGGAAGCCTGGTCCGCTGGGAGCCATTACCCACGGCTTTAATATGCACCACCAGTCTTAAAAATGGACATAAAGAATTATTTCACCCACTTGGATAAATCCCAAAGGTGGACAGTATCCACATGAGCTATATGTCCTTTTGACCATTACCATAACTACCTCTTCTAGCAGATCTCCGTTTGTTTTACAATTATGTTTGAGGATAGAATTTGAAAATAAGGTTTTTTTTCCTTACACGATCTTGTGCATAGCCATTTACATTTACATGTGGCCGATGTAAGCTACAATCCTTTAATGGCCAAATTGAATGCATATAAAAATGGTGCCCCAGCGTTATAACAGCACAGCCCTACAATATTACATATATTGTATATATTCCTTTTTCTGTATACTGTTCCTATTCGATATATCTATTTGTTTGCACATACATTGTAGCAGCATACATGCTAAACGTCATCCTGCTTCAATATACTGGTGATACATTGTAAGACACAGCACACATATCTGCAACATTGTATTTGCCTCTCATTTACAATTTGCCACTCTAATCACCCGTACTGTTATATGGTCCAACTTTTTAATTTTTTAAGTTTTTAATGATTATTTTCAATATGCGATATGATTGTATATAGTTTGATAATACGCTATTTCTGACACTAAGAAAATTGTGGTCCCATACAGCTGGCACGTGATTATAAATTCCACATAAGTTGTGACACTTTCGGGTAAACCGGATTGTATATGATCACCATGGTGACTGTCTCCATGCCGACTGGACGCAGTAACATTTGACACCGTATACTCATCACAAAACTTTATAGGCACTTACGATAATGTGGCACATTTATGTTACAACAAGTCTCTACATTAGTATGTCACCCTAATATGTTTAAAATTGTAGAGTGTATAATTTTATATTAATTTTATGTTTGTTGATCTAATCCGCAAACCGGAAGTGAGGCAATACAACTTCCGGTTTCGGGTAACACTGTGGAACGCAAGATGCATTCCAAATTCAAAAAAATTGGCGCACTTTTCATTTGGAGACACTCAGGTTGATGTGATGTAATTGATATGTAACACTATAAATGAGTTGAATTTTGTTTGTTTTGCATGCTGATGAAGGGGTTGTGAACCCCGAAAACGTTCCATTAAATTGGTTTCTTTTGCAAAAAGTCCTGAGAGTGCATTCTCTTGTTTTATATATATATATATATATATATATATATATATATATCCTTCCCAAGAACGTAGGCACTCACTGGTCTTTAGACATAATCCATTTATTGATCCATAGAAAAAAGTTACATTAACATGACGTTTCGGTACATCGTTGTACCTTTATCAAATGTAGCAAAAGGAAGTTTTTAATATCTATCTTTTGCTACATTTGATAAAGGTACAACGATGTACCGAAACGTCATGTTAATGTAACTTTTTTCTATGGATCAATAAATGGATTATGTCTAAAGAACAGTGAGTGCCTACGTTCTTGGGAAGGATACACATTATTGGTTTGTAGTGCACCTTGGCAGCTGGATCGTGTAAGGTAGTGCTGTCCTTAACTTGGACTGTATATATATATATATATATATATATATATATATAAATATATATATATATATAAATATACAGTATATATAGCACACAATATACCCACATTCTCACAACTTGTATAGGTTTATTACTCGGTCCATGTTTCACTATTGTATAGTAACAAAAGAGTTTCGGTTTTGGTTCACACATGTAAATCGTATTGTCTTTCAATACTGTCTAAAGGGATTATGAAGCTGAATGTATTAATTAAAGTTAGTAAAATGAATAATCAATTATGTTTTGTATAATATATTTATCAGTGATATTACAAATTAACTTTAAGGAAATATGTTTCTGCCTCTTGATTTTGTTAATATAAAAGTTGTAACAAAAGATATGGCTTAAACAAATAAATGAAGAGAGCAAGGGGCCGATTTATCACGGCTCGAAAGGGGCCTTATACCCCTGTTTCCATGAGAGCCTTCAGAATTCTGTCCGCCAGACACTTGATAAATCGTCCCCCAAGTGTTTGATATTTACATTTTAAGACTCAAAGTTCAAAACTAAAGGGAAATCAAACTTACATTATCCTGTATATGAAAAAGCAGTTAAAAATGAGAAGTATTGTCTTGTATTATAAAAAAAGGTTAAAGCAGGAAACTAGAGGACAACTTCCATATGTCTATTCACGGACTCGAACATGCCTCCACATACATGAAAACAAAAAGACCATTTTGTAAATGTTGCTTTTTCTAAAGCAAAAACTGTAAAATACTTAAGTTAATATCCTCTTTTAGGTGCAATAAACAAATGTATAAAATACAGAAGATAAATACTAAACTGGGGACAGGGAGATGGTCCCCTCTCAAGGTGCAGCCTCTTTTTGTCCTGCATTATGATGATCCCTGATCCCTCCAAAAGAAAGTCCAGCCTCAAAATATCAGATAATTGTCACTAAAATACAGAAGAGAACTGGGGACAGACAGTGCTTAATAGCCGGCCCTATAGGATAGTCCCCACCCAGGGTGCAGCCTCTTTTTGCACAATGTATAACTGTAATGTCCATTTAAATTATGAGGATATATAGTGTAAGAAAAGAGAGCGATGTGTACTAACAACACATCACGCCCTTAGGGGGCGCTTCCTCAATAAAAGTGGAAATCAGCAAAAAGTGGGTGATCACACAATTGTATATACTATACACCAACCATATGGTATTCACAGCGAGATATACAATGCAAGAAACAGAAAACAATATATGATAATAAAAAAATAAAAAAAAAATATATATAAAAAAACAAAAACAATATATGTAAAAAATATAAAAGTCTATAGATCCAAGGTGGTACAATAATCCAAACGTGGAGGCAGCACTCTGTCAAAGGATGGCTGTCCTGATGTACAAAATCTGGAAAAGAATAAAACACAGAGGCGCCACGATGGCCTAATATTGCCAATACAAATGAGAACAGCAGCACAGAAGAATAAAATTACTCACAAACATGAAGCACCCAGCTGGTGCAAATGGAGCGGGCTGAAACTTTGCAGTGGTCCAACACACTGTATCCTTGGCACAGAAGCAGTTGGATATCCTCTGAGAACCCAGAATTCATATGCCTAAATAAGCAAGAGAAAGCAAACTGACATGGCCAAATATCATCTGGACAAAGATAGATAAACCCAAATGTTTGCACTTACAAGATAGTAAGCACCTGTAGGTGCAATTTCAGCAAACTGGAGACACAGTGTCGCCCAGCAGACTACTGCAAATGCAATCCTCAGCAAAGGCCAGGAACAAAAAAGTAGTTGTCACATAAAGTGATGAACCACACAATAGCAAGTGTTTAAAAATATATAAAATCTTTATTAATACAGCAACGCGTTTCTCAGCCTACTCAGGGCTGTTTCATCAGGCTATAAACAAACATTGTGATACACTTGCTATTTAACAAAAAATCTAAAACACAGGAAACTATTGTAATTGGTTGAGCAATTAACACACCACACCTGTTTGCCATCTCATTTGAAAAAAAAAGGTTTTTTAATATCAAAAATAGGTCTTCGCCAAGACATCTATAAAACTCGGCGGGAAATCCATCTGGTCCCGCTGCTTTAGTCATCTTTAGATTATCTATAGCTTTTCTGATTTCTTCCGTTGAAATCGGAGCATTAATTAGCATTAAATCCTCACTAGGCAATTTGGGTACCTTTATCATATTCCAAAAGATGTCCTGGTTAGCGTTATCTATTTCAATTCTGGAGTAAAGCTGTTGATAATAAGTATAGAAGGTCTCTGCAATTTCTTTGATCTCAGTAGATCTACCCTTATCAGTTTGAATAGCAGGAATGAGATTTTTCTTTTTTCTAGCTTTAGTAAGTCTAGCAAGATATTTTGCAGAGCAGCCATGTACACCTCTAAAGTGGAGGTTTATTTTTGCTTCTTCCTCTACTAGTTTTTGTTTTAAAAAGAGATCTCTTTCCTTTCTATTATCTCTATATTTTTCCCAATTACCCGCTGTGTGGTTTAGACTGTATTTTCTATAAGAGTTCCTAACTTGATTTGTGATTTGAATTTCTCCTGCTCTGCTCTTTTTCTTTCCTATACCCACGTATGATTGAATCTCTCCCCGCAGGACCACTTTAAAAGATTCCCAAAAAATTTCCGGTTTATTCCGATAATTTAAATTCTCAGTATAATAGCACTGCCAGGATGATCTTAAATAGTTAACAAATTTGGGATTAGTATATAAGTATCGAGGAAAGACAAATTCAGGTGTTTTAATCCTTTCCTTATTACCTAAGGGGAATGACAATGAGATGATAGCATGATCTGAAACCATGATATCCCCCATCTCTATTTCTAATTCCTGTATAGATAATATTTCAGTAATTAAAAAAAAGTATATTCTAGAAAAGGTTCCATGTGCTTTAGACTCACACGAGAAAGACTGTTTATCCGGATTTTTTAATCGCCATACATCCACTAATTTTAATATAGTACAGAATTGTTTTAAAAATGTTGCGTTTCTATCATGGACCAGTCTGTTTTTATTAGAAAATCTATCCAATACTGGACAAAGGGTTGCATTAAAATTTCCGCCCAATATTACATTTTCAGTAGTGATCGGAAATAATTTCAATTTTATTTTTTCTCAAAAGTCTCTAGAAAATTTATTTGGAGCATAAACATTACATATCACCAATTTCGTATTTTTGTAGATGCATATTTTTAATTTTAGATTCTTGTTTCTGTGTTATATCAGCAAATATATAAGTCTGATCTTCTAGATCAGAGATTCTAGTCTCTGCCTCTGTTAACTAATTCAGTGGAGATGGACCCTAATTCTTTTTTAATAGCTTCAAATTGGGGGGAAAATATTTCTAAAAGTTTGGATATAAGAGCTTGTGAGTCGAAAGAGGTCTTACTAGGCTCCATTGAGCTATCTAAACTGGTATCAATTGTTATTGTTTTGTTTATTTTTCTTATCTTTCACTTTCGCATGCATTATGGGTGAATTAGATTTCACCTGAGTGATATATTTTTCCATTAAAGATAGTGCATACATTTAAAAAAAAAAACACACACAACGCCAGGTAAAAGCCTGGCAAGACAAACCGTGATTAAATACAACCTATATAGATCTATGTGAAACAATCCATTTTTTTTGTTTTTTTTCCCCCTAGTATCTGGAGTTTAGGTGTCAGTATAAAAGCATTAAGTGAGAAAGAAAGAGCCTGCCGAATACCATAAACATGTAACCAGTCAGATAAATATTCAGAGATCCCTGTCTGTCTGGTCCTTCTTGACAGAGTATTAAAGACAAAACATACAAAGCCAGCTATTCACCTCCCTTAGGCCTAGATTTGGAGTTCGGCGGTAGCCGTCAAAACCAGCGTTAGAGGCTCCTAACGCTGGTTTTGGCCGCCCGCTGGTATTTGGAGTCAGTGATTAAAGGGTCTAACGCTCACTTTTCAGCCGCGACTTTTCCATACCGCAGATCCCCCTATGCCATTTGCGTAGCCTATATTTTCAATGGGATCTTTCTAACGCCGGTATTTAGAGTCGTTTCTGAAGTGAGCGTTAGAGCTCTAACGACAAAATTCCAGCCGCCTGAAAATAGCAGGAGTTAAGAGCTTTCTGGCTAACACCGGTTTATAAAGCTCTTAACTACTGTACTCTAAAGTACACTAACACCCATAAACTACCTATGTACCCCTAAACCGAGGCCCCCCCACATCGCCGACACTCGATTAAAATTTTTA
Organism: Bombina bombina; assembly: GCF_027579735.1. Classification (NCBI taxonomy): domain Eukaryota; kingdom Metazoa; phylum Chordata; class Amphibia; order Anura; family Bombinatoridae; genus Bombina; species Bombina bombina. Next base: position 1,011,276,981 of record NC_069503.1, read on the forward strand.
ACCCCTAATCTGCCGACCGCCACCTACGTTATATTTATGTACCCCTAATCTGCTGCCCCTAACCCCGCCGACCCCTGTATTATATTTATTAACCCCTAACCTGCCCCCCACAACATCGCCGCCAGCTACTTAAAATAATTAACCCCTAATCTTCCGACCGCAAAGCGCCGCCACCTACGTTATCCCTATGTACCCCTAATCTGCTACCCCTAACACCGCCGACCCCTATATTATATTTATTAACCCCTAATCTGCCCCCCACAACGTCGCCGACACCTGCCTACACTTATTAACTCCTAATCTGCCGAGCGGACCTGAGCGCTACTATAATAAAGTTATTAACCCCTAATCCGCCTCACTAACCCTATCATAAATAGTATTAACCCCTAATCTGCCCTCCCTAACATCGCCGACACCTACCTTCAATTATTAACCCCTAATCTTCCGATCGGAGCTCACCGCTATTCTAATAAATGGATTAACCCCTAAAGCTAAGTCTAACCCTAACACTAACACCCCCCTAAGTTAAATATAATTTACATCTAACGAAATAAATTAACTCTTATTAAATAAATGATTCCTATTTAAAGCTAAATACTTACCTGTAAAATAAACCCTAATATAGCTACAATATAAATTATAATTATATTATAGCTATTTTAGGATTAATATTTATTTTACAGGCAACTTTGTAATTATTTTAACCAGGTACAATAGCTATTAAATAGTTAAGAACTATTTAATAGTTACCTAGTTAAAATAATAACAAATTTACCTGTAAAATAAATCCTAACCTAAGATATAATTAAACCTAACACTACCCTATCAATAAAATAATTAAATAAACTACCTACAATTACCTACAATTAACCTAACACTACACTATCAATAAATTAATTAAACACAATTCCTACAAATAAATACAATTAAATAAACTAGCTAAAGTACAAAAAATAAAAAAGAACTAAGTTACAGAAAATAAAAAAAATATTTACAAACATAAGAAAAATATTACAACAATTTTAAACTAATTACACCTACTCTAAGCCCCCTAATAAAATTTCAAAGCCCCCCAAAATAAAAAATTCCCTACCCTATTCTAAATTAAAAAAGTTACAAGCTCTTTTACCTTACCAGCCCTGAACAGGGCCCTTTGCGGGGCATGCCCCAAGAAGTTCAGCTCTTTTGCCTGTAAAAAAAAACATACAATACCCCCCCCCCCAACATTACAACCCACCACCCACATACCCCTAATCTAACCCAAACCCCCCTTAAATAAACCTAACACTAATCCCCTGAAGATCTTCCTACCTTGTCTTCACCATCCAGGTATCACCGATCCGTCCTGGCTCCAAGATCTTCATCCAACCCAAGCGGGGGTTGGCGATCCATAATCCGGTGCTGAAGAGGTCCAGAAGAGGCTCCAAAGTCTTCCTCCTATCCGGCAAGAAGAGGACATCCGGACCGGCAAACATCTTCTCCAAGCGGCATCTTCGATCTTCTTCCATCCGGAGCGAAGCGGCAGGATCCTGAAGACCTCCAGCGCGGAACATCCATCCGGACCGACGACTGAACGACGAATGACTGTTCCTTTAAGGGACGTCATCCAAGATGGCGTCCCTCGAATTCCGATTGGCTGATAGGATTCTATCAGCCAATCGGAATTAAGGTAGGAATTTTCTGATTGGCTGATGGAATCAGCCAATCACAATCTAGTTCAATCCGATTGGCCGATCCAATCAGCCAATCAGATTGAGCTCGCATTCTATTGGCTGATCGGAACAGCCATGTTATGTTCCTGTCCCTTTAAGTCAGGATGTTCAGGTATTCACATTCCTATATAAGGCCCCTCCTCCAGTCTACCTATGCTTGGTAATTTGTATTCACTTAGCTATAAGCTGAGCAACAACGAAGACACCTTGCTGATATTCCTAACCAAGGAATTTACTATTAGTAACTTCAATTGCTGTGTGCTTTTCAACTTTGGATCGTCATATTTCAGGTTTCCTTATTTTGACCGGAATCCTCAAAGTATCTTACACTTGTTAAATCTGTTTCTCCCGGCTTATACATTGAAGCCGTGTATCGGCGTCTGACGTCACCGTAAGTCTCAGGAGCTCTCTCTCACTCTGGCTGCAAACAACCAACTCCTGTGCTTAATAGTAACTCACCTTGAAGCTGCGGTAACCGTTACTATTTCTTACTCTCTGAAGGTGGTAACGTATATACCTTAATTCACTTACTACTTTAAAGGACTTTCCTGCATGTTATACAGTGTGACGCTTATGCAAATTCAGCTACCTTTAACAATCTGATTGCTTGTAATATCTATCGCTTCAGCTTGACGAACTGTGCTTTAATATTCTATGTGCATTATCAAATATCATACTGTTGATTGTGAAGGACTGCCTGCTGTTTACATGAATACTAACAACGTTATAGACTAACTAAGGATTGCCTGTTAACTAAAAACAATATAACCGTTATAGAGCTCTCCTGCTTTATTTATATAGAAACACCTCCTGGTTGCAACCTGTGTTATTTGAGGCTGACATTCACATACTAACACTAATCTATATTTACCTTTCTTTTATCTACTATCTCTATAATTATCTGCATATTGCAAACTGCTATTGCAATCGGGATAATATATCTTTAAATCTCATTTCTTTCACTCTGCATCCATGCAGCAGTGACCCTCAGATCTATGAGCAAAAACTAGGTTCTTGATTACATCTAATGAACCTAAAGGTTTGGTGTGAGACTGAGTGGTCCTGCAGTTAAGGATATCAAATACTTGCACCTAACATAACATATTACCAAGCCTAACATATATCCTACAGCATGGATATCAGTGAACTTACAAACCGTGTTGGTTCCCTTGCACAAAGCATGGACCATATGCTACAAGGCCTCAGAGAAATTAAAATTGAAAATGATCACATTAGGAAGTTTATTAATGTGCATTTATCTGATAAACCTGCTCCTATTGATTTAACACCTGAACCAATTGTATCTCCACCTGAAAAATTCTTTGGTGACAGGACTCAGTTTAGAGAATTTAAAAACTCCTGTATTTTGTATTTGTCTTTAAAACCCCGAACCTATGCATCTGATCGAGTCAAAGTTCTAACGGTCATCTCATATCTCAGAGGAGAGGCTAAATCATGGGCTAACGCCTTCTATGAGAACAATGACCCCATATTGGACTCCTTAGATGCCTTTTTCTCTGCCATGTCCCTATTATATGAAGACCATCATAAGCAGAATACTGCTGAGACAGCTCTTAGGAACCTACGACAAGGTAAAAGAGCAGTAGAAGAATATATCACGGACTTTAAAAGATGGGCACCAGACACCCAATGGAATGAACCTGCTCTGAGAAATCAGTTCAGAACAGGTCTTTCTGAAACATTAAAAGATGAATTAGCCCGTGGTGCAGTTCCTGTGGATTTAGAGAATCTTATGACTTTATGTATCACTGTTGATAGAAGGATAAGAGAACGTAGATCTGAAAGGGCACTATCTGATCCTGTTGTCAAGAAAATCCCAGCATACCATCCTGTGGTCACTGCACCATCTAAATCAAACGATGAACCTATGGAAGTTGCTGTCATGAGGGGTCCTCTAAAACCAGAGGAAAAAGCCAGAAGGAAGCTACATAACTTGTGTTTATATTGCGCAGCAAAGGACCATGCTGTTAGAGACTGTCCTGTGCTTATCAGACAGAAGAGGGGTAAGAATCTTCAACACCAAAATTGTCTTAATAAATTGTCTGCGCTTACCACTCATTTACCAATTTCTGTTCTTTTGCAGTGGCGTCTACAGAAGACAAAAACCCAGGCCGTTATTGACTCTGGTGCATCTGGGAATTTCATTGACCAAGCATTTGTAACAAAACATAAAATACCCACAATAAAAAAAGATAGTGCACAAGCCATAAGATTGGTTGATGGTTTTCTTATGAATACAGGGCCTATTACCCATCATACCACACCCTTACAAGTTATCACACAGAAGGGCCATACTGAGACATGTACATTTGACATTTTGCCCTCTAGTTTATACCCATTAATTTTTGGTATCAATTGGTTGATAAAACATGATCGTGATATTTCTTGGAAGCAAGGTGTTGTGAATTTCAATTCCACTTACTGTAAGGAAGTCTGTTTTCCCAAAGCTTCTGTGTGTTGTATGACTGATCATGTTTTACCTGAATGTTATAAAGAATATTCTGATGTGTTTGACAAAGTAGAAGCTCAGAACTTACCCCCCCACAGGTCATATGACTGTCCTATAGACTTACTACCGGGCAGTTCCATTCCCTTTGGTCATATATACCCTATGTCAGAACCTGAATTGGTTCATTTGAAACAGTACTTAGAGGATAACCTTAAGAAAGGTTTTATAAGACCTTCCACCTCTCCAGCAGGTGCTGCAATGTTTTTTGTTAAAAATAAGGACGGATCACTTCGTCCTATTATTGACTACAGACAACTTAATAAATGTACCAAGAAAAACAGGTACCCACTCCCACTTATCCCTGAACTTATAGAACGGTTGCAAGGAGCTAAAATTTACACAAAATTAGATCTTAGAGGAGCTTATAACTTGATAAGAATGAGGAAAGGCGATGAGTGGCTAACAGCTTTCCGCACACGTTATGGACTGTATGAATATACAGTAATGCCTTTTGGGCTGTGCAACGCTCCTGCAACGTTCCAGTGTTTTATAAATGATGTATTCCATGATTTACTTGATGTCTGTATGGTCATTTATTTAGATGACATTTTAATCTATTCTGACAATATAACAAACCATCACACCCATGTCAAGCTTGTTTTGTCCAGACTTCGTACACACCATCTCTATGCCAAGCTAGAGAAATGCATTTTTAATACCACTACTATCTCCTTCTTAGGATACCAGGTTTCCCCTTCTGGTATCGCTATGGAAGCAAACAAAGTGGAAGCTATTACTAACTGGAGCACCCCCCGTACAAAAAAAGATGTTCAGAGATTTCTTGGGTTTGCAAACTTCTATAGGAAGTTTATCAAGGGCTTTTCTGAGATTGCTAGACCCTTGACTAAATTAACTCAGAAAAAAACTGGTTTCTCTTGGAATATACATGCTGAGAACGCATTTAAAGTATTAAAGGAGAGGTTTGTAACAGCACCGATACTCAAATTCCCAGATCCCAGTTTACAGTACACGCTTGAGGTTGATGCTTCTGAGTACGCTCTTGGAGCTGTACTCTCACAAAGAGTTTCACCCAAGGAAGCACTACATCCAATATCATATTACTCTAGGGTAATGAGCTCAGCCGAGCTAAATTATGCTATTGGTGAAAAAGAGCTTCTCGCTATAAAATCAGCACTAGAGTTTTGGAGACACCTCCTTGAGGGTACTAAACATACTATTCTTATATTTACGGATCATAGAAACCTTGAATATTTAAAAACCAGCAAAACATTAACATCTAGACAAGTTAGATGGAGCCTCTTCTTTTCAAGATTTGATTTCACCATCACTTACCGCCCAGGTTCTAAAAATACAAAAGCAGATGCGCTTTCAAGGAAGGATCCAAAACCTCAACATTATATACCTCCAGATTCTATCATTCCACAAAATAAGTTTATTGGATTGACTTCAATCACTGAAACCTCTATAAAAGAGTATCAGAGAGCAGATCCAAAACTCCCATTAGCAGATCTACAAAAACACAGTAGTAATCTGTATTACCATGGAAACCAGATATACATTCCAGAACCTCTACGAAATGAATTGATGCATTCTGCACATGATTCTCTCCTTTCAGGACATCCTGGACTTCATAAAACACTACGCATACTACAAAGAGACTATTGGTGGCCCAATATGAAAAGTTCTGTCTCTTCCTACATTCGATCCTGTTCTGTCTGCGCTACTTGCAAACATACTAGAACTCGTCCTTATGGACTTCTACTTTCATTACCAGTTCCTGAAAGACCCTGGAAGGACATAGCAATGGACTATATAGTGGAGTTACCTCCATCCTCTAACCATAACACAATTCTAGTCATTGTTGATTTGTTTTCTAAAATGGCACACTTTATCCCACATATGGGTTTACCAACCGCATCCGAAACAGCCATACTGTTCTTGAATCATGTTGTAAAGTTACATGGACTACCTGACTCCATCACGTCTGATAGAGGATCTCAATTCACCTCTAAGTTCTGGACTCAGTTATGTTCTATACTCAAGATTACTAGGAGATTAAGTACTGCTTATCATCCCCAGACTAATGGTCAGTGCGAAAGGACTAACCAGTCTCTTGAACAGTATCTGAGATGCTATTGTACCAACCAACAGGATAACTGGTTCGCTCTGCTAGCTACTGCAGAATTTGCACATAATAACATGACCAACGCATCCACAAAAACTTCGCCATTCTATATTAATTATGGTTTTCACCCTTCATACCATCTTTTCCACAGAACCGATTCCTTGCTACCTACGGTTGATCAGACAGTTAATACTATTGCTGAGGGTTTTTCTGTTCTCAAAACAACCTTACAAGAAGCTCAAGCTTCACAGAAACATCATTATGATTTGAGACGCTCGAAACCCCCTCCTTATAAACCTGGGGATAAGGTTTGGTTAAGTACCAAACACTTGAAACTCTGTATTCCAAGTAAAAAGCTTGGAAGTCTCTTTATAGGTCCCTATGACATAGTTAAGGTTGTTAATCCAAATGCTGTGACTCTTCAGCTACCTCCCTCTCTCAGGATACATCCTACATTCCATGTGTCCCTCCTGAAACCTTTCTCTCCGACAAGGGATCCCCCTCATCCGTCATTGACTAACCCTCCAGTTGTGGATGATGTTGAGTATGAAGTGGATTCTATTTTGGACTCTCGTTTATACCGCAATCAACTCCAGTACCTGGTACGATGGAAAGGTTTTGGGGCTGATGAGGACTCCTGGGAACCATACTCTAATTTGTCGGCACCCCGTCTTCTTTCAATTTTCCATCGAAGACATCCCGACCGACCCAAGCCTTGATCCGCGGAGCGGCTCTTTTTAGGGGGGCGTCCTGTTATGTTCCTGTCCCTTTAAGTCAGGATGTTCAGGTATTCACATTCCTATATAAGGCCCCTCCTCCAGTCTACCTATGCTTGGTAATTTGTATTCACTTAGCTATAAGCTGAGCAACAACGAAGACACCTTGCTGATATTCCTAACCAAGGAATTTACTATTAGTAACTTCAATTGCTGTGTGCTTTTCAACTTTGGATCGTCATATTTCAGGTTTCCTTATTTTGACCGGAATCCTCAAAGTATCTTACACTTGTTAAATCTGTTTCTCCCGGCTTATACATTGAAGCCGTGTATCGGCGTCTGACGTCACCGTAAGTCTCAGGAGCTCTCTCTCACTCTGGCTGCAAACAACCAACTCCTGTGCTTAATAGTAACTCACCTTGAAGCTGCGGTAACCGTTACTATTTCTTACTCTCTGAAGGTGGTAACGTATATACCTTAATTCACTTACTACTTTAAAGGACTTTCCTGCATGTTATACAGTGTGACGCTTATGCAAATTCAGCTACCTTTAACAATCTGATTGCTTGTAATATCTATCGCTTCAGCTTGACGAACTGTGCTTTAATATTCTATGTGCATTATCAAATATCATACTGTTGATTGTGAAGGACTGCCTGCTGTTTACATGAATACTAACAACGTTATAGACTAACTAAGGATTGCCTGTTAACTAAAAACAATATAACCGTTATAGAGCTCTCCTGCTTTATTTATATAGAAACACCTCCTGGTTGCAACCTGTGTTATTTGAGGCTGACATTCACATACTAACACTAATCTATATTTACCTTTCTTTTATCTACTATCTCTATAATTATCTGCATATTGCAAACTGCTATTGCAATCGGGATAATATACCTTTAAATCTCATTTCCTCCTCTCTGTATAATTATCTGCATATTGCAAACTGCTATTGCAATCGGGATAATATATCTTTAAATCTCATTTCTTTCACTCTGCATCCATGCAGCAGTGACCCTCAGATCTATGAGCAAAAACTAGGTTCTTGATTACATCTAATGAACCTAAAGGTTTGGTGTGAGACTGAGTGGTCCTGCAGTTAAGGATATCAAATACTTGCACCTAACATAACAAGCCAATAGAATGCGAGCTCAATCTGATTGGCTGATTGGATCAGCCAATCGGATTGAACTTGATTCTGATTGGCTGATTCCATCAGCCAATCAGAAAATTCCTACCTTAATTCCGATTGGCTGATAGAATCCTATCAGCCAATCGGAATTCGAGGGACGCCATCTTGGATGACGTCCCTTAAAGGAACAGTCATTCGTCGTTCAGTCGTCGGTCCGGATGGATGTTCCGCGCTGGAGGTCTTCAGGATCCTGCCGCTTCGCTCCGGATGGAAGAAGATCGAAGATGCCGCTTGGAGAAGATGTTTGCCGGTCCGGATGTCCTCTTCTTGCCGGATAGGAGGAAGACTTTGGAGCCTCTTCTGGACCTCTTCAGCACCGGATTATGGATCGCCAACCCCCGCTTGGGTTGGATGAAGATCTTGGAGCCAGGACGGATCGGTGATACCTGGATGGTGAAGACAAGGTAGGAAGATCTTCAGGGGATTAGTGTTAGGTTTATTTAAGGGGGGTTTGGGTTAGATTAGGGGTATGTGGGTGGTGGGTTGTAATGTTGGGGGGGGGGGTATTGTATGTTTTTTTTTACAGGCAAAAGAGCTGAACTTCTTGGGGCATGCCCCGCAAAGGGCCCTGTTCAGGGCTGGTAAGGTAAAAGAGCTTGTAACTTTTTTAATTTAGAATAGGGTAGGGAATTTTTTATTTTGGGGGGCTTTGTTATTTTATTAGGGGGCTTAGAGTAGGTGTAATTAGTTTAAAATTGTTGTAATATTTTTCTTATGTTTGTAAATATTTTTTTATTTTCTGTAACTTAGTTCTTTTTTATTTTTTGTACTTTAGCTAGTTTATTTAATTGTATTTATTTGTAGGAATTGTGTTTAATTAATTTATTGATAGTGTAGTGTTAGGTTAATTGTAGGTAATTGTAGGTAGTTTATTTAATTATTTTATTGATAGGGTAGTGTTAGGTTTAATTATATCTTAGGTTAGGATTTATTTTACAGGTAAATTTGTTATTATTTTAACTAGGTAACTATTAAATAGTTCTTAACTATTTAATAGCTATTGTACCTGGTTAAAATAATTACAAAGTTGCCTGTAAAATAAATATTAATCCTAAAATAGCTATAATATAATTATAATTTATATTGTAGCTATATTAGGGTTTATTTTACAGGTAAGTATTTAGCTTTAAATAGGAATCATTTATTTAATAAGAGTTAATTTATTTCGTTAGATAAAAATTATATTTAAGTTAGGGGGGTGTTAGTGTTAGGGTTAGACTTAGCTTTAGGGGTTAATCCATTTATTAGAATAGCGGTGAGCTCCGCTCGGAAGATTAGGGGTTAATAATTGAAGGTAGGTGTCGGCGATGTTAGGGAGGGCAGATTAGGGGTTAATACTATTTATGATAGGGTTAGTGAGGCGGATTAGGGGTTAATAACTTTATTATAGTAGCGCTCAGGTCCGCTCGGCAGATTAGGGGTTAATAAGTGTAGGCAGGTGTCGGCGACGTTGAGGGGGGCAGATTAGGGGTTAATAAATATAATATAGGGGTCGGCGATGTTAGGGCAGCAGATTAGGGGTACATAGGGATAACGTAGGTTGCGGCGGTTTACGGAGCGGCAGATTAGGGGTTTAAAAAAATATGCAGGGGTCAGCGATAGCGGGGGGCGGCAGATTAGGGGTTAATAAGTGTAAGGTTAGGGGTGTTTAGACTCGGGGTACATGTTAGAGTGTTAGGTGCAGACGTAGGAAGTGTTTCCCCATAGGAAACAATGGGGCTGCGTTAGGAGCTGAACGCTGCTTTTTTGCAGGTGTTAGGTTTTTTTTCAGCTCAAACTGCCCCATTGTTTCCTATTGGGGAATCGTGCACGAGCACGTTTTTGAGGCCGGCCGCGTCCGTAAGCAACTCTGGTATCGAGAGTTGCATTTGCGGTAAAAATGCTCTACGCTCCTTTTTTGGAGCCTAACGCAGCATTTGTTTGAACTCTCGATACCAGAGTTAATTTTATGGTGCGGCCAGAAAAAAGCCCGCGGAGCGTTAACAGCCCTTTTACCGCCAAACTCCAAATCTAGGCCTTAGATTGCCCTCTAACACAGAGATAGCCACTTGCAATATAATCGGCACATCAAAATATACCAGTGTTAATTATTTAGCCCTTTTCTAGACAGTCCCTAACACGGTTTCAATTACTTGTTATATATACAGGTAATATAGCATTAACCATTTTCACTAAGCATAGATTCTTACAAGCTTAAATCAATCTTGTAGCTCCAATTTAGCTTTTCATAAGCCCCCCTTTTTTTTCTCTTTTTTCTTTTCTTTTCTACTTTTTATATATATATATATTATTTAAACTAAGCTGTGCAAATATCTTGAAAGAGAATGGTCACAATATTTGTACACACTAACCTATATGTAATACTAAACATCAAGGAGAAAAAAAGCAACAACCAGAAAAAAAAGGGGAAAAAAAACAAACAAAGAACAAAAAGGAAGAAGGACTCCTAGCACCTCTAAATAATTATATTTGTTAGCAGGTGAAAATGTTTGTGAAGAGATAGATACAGGTCAAACTTTGCCATCTTTAACATGGATGAAGGATTTCAACAGAATGCTCTCTGTATTTACAGAATAGAACATATAGGTAGTGATGTCGCGAATAGTTCACCGCCGAAAAGTTCCCGGCGAACATAGCTTGTTCGCCGTGGAGGGTGAACATATGCGATGTTCGATCCGCCCCCTATTCGTCATCATTGAGTAAAACTTTGATCCTGTACCTCACAGTCAGCAGACACATTCCAGCCAATCAGCAGCAGACCCTCCCTCCCAGACCCTCCTACCTCCTGGACAGCATCCATTTTAGATTCATTTGGAACCTGCATTCTTAGTGAGAGGAGGGACAGTGTAGCTGCTGCTGATTTAATAGGGAAATCGATAGCTAGGCTAGTGTATTCAGTGTCCACTACAGTCCTGAAGGACTCATCTGATCTCTGCTGTAAGGACAGCACCCCAAAAAGCCCTTTTTAGGGCTAGAACATCAGTCTGCTTTTTTTTTTCCTGTGTAATCTAATTGCAGTTGCCTGCCTGCCACCGTGTGTGTCAGGCTCACAGCGTATACTGTGCCCACTTGCCCAGTGCCACCACTCATATCTGGTGTAAAAGTAATGTACATTTAAAAAAAACAACACTTTTTTGACTGTGAAATAATAGCAGTCAGTTTCCTCCAGTGTCACACCAGTGCAACTCATATCTGGTGTAACAGTAGTGTACATTAACCCCTTAATGACCACAGCACTTTTCCATTTTCTGTCCGTGTGGGACCAGGGCTATTTTTAAATTTCTGTGGTGTTTGTGTTTAGCTGTAATTTTCCTCTTACTCGTTTACTGTACCCAAACATATTATATACCGTTTTTTTCTTGCCATTAAATGGACTTTCTAAAGATACCATTATTTTCATCATATCCTATAATTTACTATAAAAAAATTATAAAATATGAGGAAAAAATGGAAAAAACACACTTTTTCTAACTTTGACCCCCAAAATCTGTTACTCATCTACAACCACCAAAAAACACCCATGCTAAATAGTTTCTAAATTTTGTCCTGAGTTTAGAAATACCCAATGTTTACATGTGCTTTGCTTTTTTTGCAAGTTATAGGGCCATAAATACAAGTAGCACTTTGCTATTTCCAAACCATTTTTTTTTTTCAAAATTAGCGCTAGTTACATTGGAACACTGATATCTGTCAGGAATCCCTGAATAGCCATTGACATGTATATATTTTTTTTAGAAGACATCCCAAAGTATTGATCTAGGCCCATTTTGGTATATTTCATGCCACCATTTCACCACCAAATGCGATCAAATAAAAAAAAATTGTTCACTTTTTTCACAAATGTTTTCACAAACTTTAGGTTACTCACTGAAATTATTTACAAACAGCTTGTGCAATTATGGCACAAATGGTTGTAAATGCTTCTCTGGGATCCCCTTTGTTCAGAAATAGCAGACATATATGGCTTTGGCGTTGCTTTTTGGTAGTTAGAAGGCCATTAAATGCAACTGCGCACAACACATGAATTATGCTCAGCAGTGAAGGGGTTAATTAGGTAGCTTGTAGGGAGCTTGCAGGGTTAATTTTAGCTTTAGTGTAGAGATCAGCTTCCCACCTGACACATCAGACCCCCTGATCCCTCCCAAACAGCTCTCTTCCCTCCCCCACCCCACAATTGTCCCCGCCATCTTAAGTACTGGCAGAAAGTCTGCCAGTACTAAAATAAAAGCTATCTTTTTTTTATATATATATTTTTTAGCATATTTACATATGCTGTTGTGTAGGATCCTTCCCTTAGCCCCCAACGTCCCTGATCCCCCCCCCAAAACAGCTTCCTAACCCTCCCCCTCTGCCTTATTGGGGGCTATATTGGGTACTGGCAGCTGTCTGCCAGTACCCAGTTTGCAAATAAAATGTTTTGTTTTTTTTTTTAGTTCATTTTTCTGTAGTGTAGCTTCCCCCCCCCAAGACCAATCCCCCACCCGCTCCCAGATCACTTAGATTTCCAAGTACTAAATATTTTGCACCCCTTTCTCCCACTTATAAAAACATTTTTTTCTGTAGTGTAGCGGTTCCCACCCGCTCCCTCCCCGTGCACGCGCACGCACGCCTACTCCCGTGCACGCTCGCGCGTCTGTCACTGTGAAGCGGGCGTAACCCTTACACTACCTGATCGATACAACATCATACCTGATGTTTTAAAGCACGTTATTCCAAACAATTTAGGAATGTTAGGTGATTTATGCCCTTTATGGATTAAAACCAGACTCTGCATCAACTATGTAATTTTCCATGGGAGTTTTGCCATGGATCCCCCTCCGGCATGCCACAGTCCAGGTGTTAGTCCCCTTGAAACAACTTTTCCATCACTATTGTGGCCAGAAAGAGTCCCTGTGGGTTTTAAAATTCGCCTGCCTATTGAAGTCTATGGCAGTTCGCCCGGTTCGCCCGTTCTCGAACGTTTGTGGAAGTTCGCGTTCGCCGTTCGCGAACCCAAATTTTTATGTTCGTGACATCACTACATATAGGGTAAAGTGAAGAGGCAAAAAACAAACAGATCGTTATCACCCAACGGTTTTTTTCCCTTCTTTTTCCCCTTTTCCTTTCATCTTTATTTTCTTTTACCCAGTCACTAGGTCAAATATTAATAAAGTCAAAGAAGCATAAGGGTTTCTTCTTTACATGTAAAGTAGTGTTATAACGCCTCTCCCCTCAATGTGGACTTGAAAAATACGATAAAAGGATATCCATACATGGGTATACATATGTTTAAACTCACATATATGTGCCCAGCTGCGTAGTACTCGGTCCTAAGGGAGCTGTTTAGACTGCTGTGATCCGTGTTACAGTGAGGCCATTCGCTCCCCTCTTCGAGCTATACATATAATTGCCTCTTTTATACGTCCAAGAAGCTTCAGTGTGCAGCTTTTGATATGCATCGTCGGGTTCTTGTCACACCTCGGTGTCCTATTAGGCAGATCAGTGGGCTCGTCCCATCTGAGCTCTCTGATTGGGCAACACGCTCTGTCTGACTCTATCACCTCGACTACCCACGCAGGTCTGAGAATCCACTGCTTTCTATACCCGGGAGAAGATGACACCAAAAAAACAGTGCCCTAGGAGGTAAAGGGACCCCACAACGGGCACGCACCACTCTTCGACTAGTACGGACTGGAGACAGGATTTTTGAATGCAGGGCTTGCAGTGTTGCGTCCCGAGCAATACACCAAACAATTGATGAGCCCCTATAGGAGAGTCCAGGCTGGCAATGGAAGGATATGCCAGTCTTTTTTATGAATGAAGCAAAGCTGCGGCTCTGTCCAAGGAGCCGGTATAATAGCTTTAGGAAGTTTTCCTGCGATGGCTTGGGATGATGTAGCCCAGCTCCCTAGGGTGCTGACCGCACCAACAACTGGAGAGACCACAAAGGGAGATAGCTGGATAGGCTGTCTGAGCTACACGTCAACCTCCGCGTGTGCTCTGCTCAGTATGGCTCCTCCCACCGGAAAACACCTACCAGAACATACAATTTTAAACAACTTTCCAATTTACTTCTTTGATAAAATTTGCTTCATTCTTTTGGTATCATTTGTTGAAGGAGCAACAATGTACTACTGGTTTCTAACTGAATACATGGGTGAGCCAATGACAATCCATATATATATGCAGCCACCAATGAGCAGCTAGAACCTAGGTTCTTTGCTCTGCCTGAGCCTTCCTGGATAAACCTTTTAGTGAAGAATAACAAGAGAAGGAAGCAAATTAAATAATAGAAGTAAACTGGAAAGTTGTTTAAAATTGTAGGCTCTTTCCAAATCATTAAAGAAAAAACATTGTTTCATGTCCCTTTATAGATGAATTGCAGCCATAATTATAAAAATACCATAGAGAAAATAGACTTGACAGATGTATAGGTAAGTAAACATTCCGTAGGAAACAGCAGGGGATGAGTGCAGGAAGAGGTAGGAGACTGGAGAGACAAAAATATAATTTACTAAGGGCAATGTAGATCATTAGTTACACTTCAACTTAGAGGGTGATTTTAATTTGCTGAAGCTTAAAGGGACACTGAACCCAATTTTTATTTCTTTCATAATTCAGATAGAGCATGAAATTGTAAGCAACTTTCTAATTTACTCCTATTATCATTATTATTATTATCAATTTTTCTTCATTCTCTTGCTATCTTTATTTTAAAAGCAGGAATGTAAATCTTAGCAGTCAGCCCATTTTAGGTTCAGCACCATGGATAGCGCTTGCTTATTGGAGGCTTACATTTACCCACCAATAAGAAAGCATAACCCAGGTTCTCATCCAAAAATGGTCCGGCTCCAATGCATCACATTCCTGCTTTTTTTAAATAAAGATAGCAAGAGAATGAAGAAAAATTGATAATAGGAGTAAATTAGAAATTTGCTTAAAGTGAATGTAAATTTTGATGCTAAAGTGCCCGGTTTTTAAAAATTCGATTAAAAACAGGGGCACTTTAATTCATCAAAATTTACATTTCACTCCTGTTGCGAAAAAATACTTACCTTTAAATCTTGACAACAACTCCAGTTTCCTCCACCCGTCGCAAAGCCTCTTGCTGGGTCTAAAATGAGGAATACGGCTTCCTCCAATAACTGCGTTGAATCAGACACTGATTCCCCCGGGGGGAAACCGTGATTGGAGGATGACCCATCCATCATTTCTAACATCAAAAATGGCTTGCGACGACCGGAGGAAGCTGGAGTTGCTGTCAAGATTTAAAGGTAAGTATTTTTTCACAACAGGAGTGAAATGTAAATTTTGGGCACTTTACCATCAAATATACATTCACTTTAAAATTGCATGCTCTAGCTGAATCATGAAAGAAAAAATTGTGTTTAGTGTCCCTTTAAAACTTAAAAATACTTTCATTTTCAAGATGGCTACTAAAATAATCGTAATGCATAATCGTTAAAACAAAACACACAAACACACACACACATATATATATATATATATAATATATATATGTGTGTGTGTGTGTGTGTGTGATATATATACAGTATATATATCGCAATACCTTATATAAAGATATTTATTTACAGCACCTATATTTTTCTAACAGCTTGCTAATGCAATGTTAACATGAGTACAGGAAATATTAGGATTCTTTTAATCTTTTGTTGTTTTAGTAATGGAAGAGAGGTGGTACAATACAACATATGTGAGTATACAATTGTCACTTGATATAAGCTACTTTTTGCTTTCAAAATTATAAATATTTTTATTAATTTGACCATTTATATTATTACTATGTTAAAACTACAGGGTGGATTGTGTTCAAGTAAATTAAAACTGCAAAGATAAAGGAATAAAATTTAAAATATTTTATCCAGCAAGCTAAAATAAGAAAGGGTATGAAAGGTGGCACTAAATATTGTTATTTCTTTAAAAGATTAAGGAAGATATCCACATTGAGTATGAAACCAGCAATAGGTATCAGCAAGGATTGATTTAATTCCATCCTTAAATAAATCTAAAAAGGTGTGTGTGTGTTTTTTAGCATCCCAGGCTAAGATGTCAGAGGCTGGAAGCAAAATTCGTTTTTTTTTTTAAGGGTTTAATTAGGAAATTATATTTTTCCCAAGAGCATCCTTTATTTTTGTTCTGTGCCTGTGGCTGTGACCATGACAACAAGTCATTACATTCTCTGTAGTCAGACCCTGTGGCAGCTTCAACAGAACCAGTGAATTATACATCTTTAGTATACACTAAAGGTAAGATCTTCACATAGACCCCTGTAAAGATGTTTTTAGTGCCAAGGTCTTGTAAAACTTGGGCTTCTCCTTGGCAAAATCACTACATGGAAATCTTTGATATTATTGTTAAATTACGGCAATTATTTGTTTCATGAAAATGTAAAGGATAAATTAACATGTTTAAAAAATAAATATGCTTATCAAATATAGCAATAAAAATAGACTTACAATTCACTATTTTATTTGACTATAAATAAATACTGAAAAAGGAACTAACAAATATTAATATAACTGGACATGACACTATTTTCAAATAAGATGTTCTTGGAGAAATGTAGATATAATGAAAAGGTTATGAAAGTATAATGTGAAATGCCTGGCAGTGTGTCTGAAATTCTGTTAGAAGAATATTTTCAACTATCTTATTTCTTTGCAAAAATACTTCTTTTAAAATGTGTCAAAACCTTATTCTCTTGCAATCTCACAACCATCAACAGTAGCCTCAGCTTGCACATGCTTGTGAGTTACGTGTAGCGCTCAAGCACAACACATAGTAGAGCTAAAAAGTTAGCGCGATTTGAGACATAGGGCTAGAATAAAAGTATAACAAAACACATGTGAATCATATTAAAATAAAGTAGTACACACACTGTATGTATATATATATATATATATATATATATATATATATATATATAAAGATATTAAATATAAAATTTAGGTTTATTATTTATTTATATAAACAATTGGAGTTATTTCACAAGAGAGTATTGGAAGATCTCACTGTACTTTCACAGGATAATTTTCACATTAAATCTAACTTCACCTATAAAGAAAGGGAAGCCATCAAGTCATTACAGTCAAATAGCTTGTTGGTAAATAAATATTCTGACAAAGGAGGCAGTGTTGTTGTCATGGACAGAAGCCTTTATATATCTGAGGCCCAAAGGACAACTAGGTGAACTCAATGTATACATGAAGCTAAGTTGTAATCCAACCAGTAGGTTCCAGAAGGAACTAATGTCGCTCTTGGACGTTGGTGTGGAAATAGGCATTTTGGACAGAAGAAAAGCTATGGGTCTGAATGTAAAGGACCCAGTTTTGCCTATTTTTCACCACCTTCCAAAGGTACACAAGGGCTTGGAAAATGTAAGGGGCCCCCCGATTGTTGCAGGAATTGGTTCACTTCTTGAACCAACATCTGAATTGTTGGACATGTATTTACAACCCCTTGTGAACAAGCTACCAAGCTATATTATAGACACCACACATGTACTAAGATTAATGGAGACAATTGAGTGGCAACTTAATTACAACTGGTTGACTGTAGATGTGGTGTCCCTATATTTAGCTATTCCACATGACATGGGGCTTAAAGCCATTTAATTCTTTCTTGACAGCGAAACAGACCTAAGTGAGGTTTTTAAGTGTAATTAAAGTGGTTGAGTTTCCTTTGTGCCAAAATTACTTTATGTTTGAGGGGGATTTCTTTCTGCAAAGGATTGGAACAGCTATGGGGGCCAAATTTGCGCCCTCTTACGCCAACCTATTCATGAGTTGGTGGGAGCTGTTCCACGTCTTTGTGGATGAAAACCGATTTATTGATCACATTTGTTTTTACATAAGGTTCATTGACAATCTTTTGTTTATCTGGCATAGGGATGAAGTGACAAATACAATACTTTGTTGAATACCTATACACAAATGAAAAAGTTATTGATTTCACCCATGATTGTCACCAGTCAATGATCATGTTTTTGGATCTTCTGTTAACCTTTGATCGAGTTGCCAAAAAACTTAATACATCATTGCACCGTAAACCAATTGCAGGTAATTGCCGCTTACATGCACACAGTAACCATCCACAACATGTGTACAAAGGTATTGTCAAGGGGCAACTCCTTAGAGCCAGAAGGAACTGTAGCCTTGACTAAGATTTGTTAGGGAATCTAAGGATTTGATGGTACGCTTTGGGGATAGAGACTACAATAGGAATATGGTTAGTGATGTCGCGAACAGTTCGCCAGAGAACAGTTCCCAGCGATCATAGCTTGTTCGCATTCGCCACGGCGGGCGAACATATGCAATGTTTGATCCGCCCCTATTCATCATCATTTAGTAAACTTTGACCCTGTATCTCACAGTCTGCAGACACATTTCAGCCAATCAGCAGCAGACACTCCCTCCCAGACCCTCCCTGCTACTGGGCAGCAGCCATTTTAGATTCATTCTGATCCTGCATTCTTAGTGAGAGGAGGGATAGTGGTGCTGCTGATTTTATAGGGAAATTGATAGCTAGGCTAGTGTATTCAGTGTCCACTACAGTCCTGAAGGACTCATCTGATCTCTGCTGTAAGGACAGCACCCCAAAAAGCCCTTTTCAGGGCTACATCAGTTTTTTTTTCTTCTTTGTAATCTAATAGCAGTTGCCTGCCTGGCACTGCCAGCCTATGTGTCAGGCTCACAGCATATACTGTGCCTACTTGCTCAGTGCCACCAGTCATATCTGGTGTAACATTAGTGTAAATTTAAAAAAAAAAACCTTTACATCAGTCTGCTAGTGTAATCTAATTTCAGTTGCCAGGCCAGCCTGCCACTGCCAGCCAGCCTGTGTGTCAGGCTCACAGCATATACTGTGCCTACTTCCTCAGTGCCACCAGTCATATCTGGTGTAACATTAGTGTACATTTAAAAAAAAAAAACGTTTACATCAGTCTGCTAGTGTAATCTAATTGCGTTGCCTGCCTGCCAGCGTGTGTGCCAGGCCCACTTGCCAACAAGTGCCACCAATCATATTTGTTATAACAGTAGTGTAAATATTTAAAAAAAAACTTTTTTGACTGTGAAACATCAGTCTGCTAGTGTAATCTTATTGCAGTTGCCTGCCTGCCAGCGTGTGTGCCAGGCCCACTTGCCAAGTTAGTGGCACCACTCATATTTGTTGTAACAGTAGTGTAAATATTTAAAAAAAAAAAATTTTGACTGTGAAACATCAGTCTGCTAGTGTAATCTTATTGCAGTTGCCTGCCTGCCAGCGTGTGTGCCAGGCCCACTTGCCAAGTTAGTGGCACCACTCATATTTGTTGTAACAGTAGTGTAAATATTTAAAAAAAAACTTTTTTGACTGTGAAACATCAGTCTACTAGTGTAATCTAATTTCAGTTGCCTGCCTGCCAGCGTGTGTGCCAGGCCCACTTGCCAACTAGTGCCACCAATCATGTTTGTTATAACAGTAGTGTAAATATTTAAAAAAAAACTTTTTTGACTGTGAAACATCAGTCTGCTAGTGTAATCTAATTTCAGTTGCCTGCCTGCCAGCCTGTGTGCCAAGCCCACTTGCCAACTAGTGCCACCAATTATATTTGTTATAACAGTAGTGTAAATATTTTTAAAAAAAACTTGACTGTGAAACATCAGTCTGCTAGTGTAATCTAATTGCAGTTGCCTGCCTGCCAGCGTGTTTGCCAGGCCCACTTGCCAAGTTAGTGGCACCACTCATATTTGTTGTAACAGTAGTGTAAATATTTAAAAAAAAACTTTTTTGACTGTGAAACATCAGTCTGCTAGTGTAATCTTATTGCAGTTGCCTGCCTGCCAGCATGTGTGCCAGGCCCACTTGCCAAGTTAGTGGCACCACTCATATTTGTTGTAACATCAGTATAAATATTTAAAAAAAAAACTTTTTTGACTGTGAAACATCAGTCTGCTAGTCTAATCTAATTGCAGTTGCCTGCCTGCCAGTGTGTGTGCCAGGCCCACTTGCCAACTAGTGCCACCAATCATATTTGTTATAACAGTAGTGTAAATATTTTAAAAAACAACATTTTGACTGTGAAACATCAGTCTGCTAGTGTAATCTAATTGCAGTTGCCTGCCTGCCAGCGTGTGTGCCAGGCCCACTTGCCAACTAGTGCCACCAATCATATTTGTTATAACAGTAGTGTAAATATTTAAAAAAAAACTTTTTTGACTGTGAAACATCAGTCTGCTAGTGTAATCTAATTGCAGTTGCCTGCCTGCCAGCGTGTGTGCCAGGGTCACTTGCCAACTAGTGCCACCAATCATATTTGTTATAACAGTAGTGTAAATAATTTAAAAAAAAAATTTTTTGACTGTGAAACATCAGTCTGCTAGTGTAATCTAAATGCAGTTGCCTGCCTGCCAGCGTGTGTGCCAGGCCCACTTGCCAAGTTAGTGGCACCACTCATATTTGTTGTAACAGTAGTGTAAATATTTTTAAAAAAAACTTTTTTGACTGTAAAAGATCAGTCTGCTAGTGTAATCTTATTGCAGTTGCCTGCCTGCCAGCGTGTGTGCCAGGCCCACTTGCCAAGTTAGTGGCACCACGCATATTTTTTGTAACAGTAGTGTAAATATTTTTTTAAAAAACTTTTTTGACTGTGAAACATCAGTCTGCTAGTGTAATCTAATTGCAGTTGCCTGCCTGCCAGCGTGTGTGCCAGGCCCACCTGCCAACTAGTGCCACCAATCATATTTGTTATAACAGTAGTGTAAATATATATAAAAAAACTTTTTTGACTGTGAAACATCAGTCTGCTAGTGCAATCTAATTGCAGTTGCCTGCCTGCCAGCGTGTGTGCCAGGCCCACTTGCTAACTAGTGCCAACAATCATATTTGTTATAACAGTAGAGTAAATATTTAAAAAAAAACTTGTTTGACTGTGAAACATCAGTCTGCTAGTGTAATCTTATTGCAGTTGCCTGCCTGCCTGCCAGCATGTGTGCCAGGCCCACTTGCCAAGTTAGTGGCACCACTCATATTTGTTGTAACAGTAGTGTAAATATTTTAAAAAAAAACTTTATCAAATGTATATTGCATCTATTGATCTATGTAATTCATATCTATCAAATGTATATTGCATCTATTGATCTATGTAATTCGTATCTATCAAATGTATATTGCATCTATTGATCTATTTAATTCGTATCTATCAAATGTATATTGCATCTATTGATCTATGTAATTTGTATCTATCAAATGTATATTGCATCTATTGATCTATGTAATCTATGTATCTATCTATCAAATCTATCTATCTTGTGGTTGTGCAAATGGACTGTTTGTGGTTGTTTGCGTTACACGGGGAGTTTAATCTGTCACTGTGAAGCGGGCGTAACCCTTACACTACCTGATGGATACAACATCATAACTGATGTTTTAAAGCACGTTATTCCAAACAATTTAGGAATGTTAGGTGATTTATGCCCTTTATGGCTTTAAACCAGACACTGCATCAACTATGTAATTTTCCATGGGAGTTTTGCCATGGGTCCCCCTCCGGCATGCCACAGTCCAGGTGTTAGTCCCATTGAAACAACTTTTCCATCACTATTGTGACCAGAAAGAGTCCCTGTGGGTTTTATAGTTCGCCTGCCTATTGAAGTCAATGGCGATTCGCGAACAGTTACAGAAGTTCGAGTCCGCTGTTCTCGAACCGAAATTTTTAGGTTTGCGACATCACTAAATATGGTTGCAAAAATAGCTAAAGAAGTGGCATCTCTAGATAGGAAGCAAATGCTTGGCAAAAGTAAACAGAGACCCTAACGTAAGGGTCTTAAATTTGTCACAAAATTTTCAAATCAGTTTTCAGAAGTCTGCAATATTATTAAAAAATACATGCCCATATTCTATGGGGATGATCCTTTGAAGCATGTAATCAAAAAGGGTTGCGACTTCATATACTCTAGAAGTTTGTCAATCGGTAATATGCTTTCGCCAAGCATGTTGCCTGACTTAAGTACCCGCAGTTCATGGTTGGAAGTTGCAGGTACTTACAAATGTGGCAAATCTCGCTGTAAGTCATGCATATATTTGAAACAAGGTGATGGTTTAAATCTTATGTAACGGATGAAACATTTACTACTCGAGGCTGTGTAAAATGTTCTTCTAAATTTGTAATTTATCTGGCTGAGTGTTCAGAGCATAAACAACAATATGTTGGATTAAACACTAGGGACATACGTACAAGGATCAAGGAACATCTAGGGTATATCTCTAACGACATACATTGTTCAGTACTCTCAAGACATTTTATCCAGGTACATAATAAAAATGTGGAAAAATTCAAGTGGAATGCAATTGAAGTAGTGTGCACGCCACAAAGTGGGTGGCAGTAAACGGAAAAAACTTGAGAGACAGGAAATTTACTGAATCCATAAATTAAAAACTTTGGTTCCAGGAGGGTTCAATTCACAATTCGATGTAATTAACTACTGGGAATAAAATACTAACTGTTAATAAACAGGGAGAACTACATATCCCATGTAACATATATGGAACTGCAACTATTGAGCTAATATAATTTATTGGTTTATAAATCTCTGTAGGATTTTATCGTTTATGAAGCATTTTTTTACCAGCTTGATGTACTACCTAGATGAAAGCACTGTATAGCAGTTTTGTGGTAAATTCACTATTTTGTAGTATTAAAGATTGCTGGGCTTTAATATATATATTCTAAAAAGGACGGAGTGTTGCCCCATATATATATGTAAAAACATAATGCTAGATTTAGAGTTTTGTCGGTAAGGACCCGCGTAGCTAACGCCAGCTTTTTTCTGGCCGCACCATAAAAATAACTCTGGTATTGAGAGTCCACATAAAGGCTGCGTTAGGCTCCAAAAAAGGAGCGTAGAGCATATTTAACACAGCTTCAACTCTCGATACCAGAGTTGCTTACGGAAGCGGCCAGCCTCGAAAACGTGCTCGTGCACGATTCCCCATAGAAAACAATGGGGCTGTTTGAGCTGAAAAAAAACCTAACACCTGCAAAAAAGCCACGTTCAGCTCCTAACGCAGCCCCATTGTTTGCTATGCGGAAACACTTCCTACGTCTGCACCTAACACTCTAACATGTACCCCGAGTCTAAACACCCCTAGCCTTACACTTATTAACCCCTAATCTGCCGCCCCCGCTATCGCTGACCCCTGCATATTATTTTTAACCCCTAATCTGCCGCTCCGTAAACCGCCGATACTTACATTATCCTTATGTACCCCTAATCTGCTGCCCCTAACACCGCCGACCCCTATATTATATTTATTAACCCCTAATCTGCCCCCCACAACGTCGCCTCCACCTGCCTACACTTATTAACCCCTAATCTGCCGAGCGGACCGCACCGCTATTATTATAAAGTTATTAACCCCTAATCCGCCTCACTAACCCTATAAAAATAGTATTAACCCCTAATCTGCCCTCCCTAACATCGCCGACACCTAACTTCAAACATTAACCCCTAATCTGCCGACTGGAGCTCACCGCTATTCTAATAAATGTATTAACCCCTAAAGCTAAGTCTAACCCTAACACTAACACCCCCCTAAGTTAAATATAATTTAAATCTAACGAAATTAATTAACTCTTATTAAATAATTTATTCCTATTTAAAGCTAAATACTTACCTGTAAAATAAATCCTAATATAGCTACAATATAAATTATAATTATATTATAGCTATTTTAGGATTAATATTTATTTTACAGGTAACTTTGTATTTATTTTAACCAGGTACAATAGCTATTAAATAGTTAAGAACTATTTAATAGCTAAAATAGTTAAAATAATTACAGAATTATCTGTAAAATAAATCCTAACCTAAGTTACAATTAAACCTAACACTACACTATCAATAAATTAATTAAATAAAATACCTATAATTATCTACAAATAAACCTAACACTACACTATCAATAAATAAATTAAATACAATACCTACAAATAACTACAATGAAATAAACTATCTAAAGTACAAAAAATCAAAAAGAACTAAGTTACAAAAAATAAAAAAATATTTACAAACATAAGAAAAATATTACAACAATTTTAAACTAATTACACCTACTCTAAGCCCCCTAATAAAATAACAAAGCCCCCCAAAATAAAAAAAATGCCCTACCCTATTCTACATTACTAAAGTTCAAAGCTCTTTTACCTTACCAGCCCTGAACAGGGCCCTTTGCGGGGCATGCCCCAAGAAGTTCAGCTCTTTTGCCTGTAAAAAAAAACATACAATACCCCCCCCAACATTACAACCCACCACCCACATACCCCTAATCTAACCCAAACCCCCCTTAAATAAACCTAACACTAAGCCCCTGAAGATCTTCCTACCTTATCTTCACCTCACCGGGTTCACCGATCGATCCAGAAGAGCTCCTCCGATGTCCTGATCCAAGCCCAAGCGGGGGGCTGAAGAGGTCCATGATCCGGCTGAAGTCTTCATCCAAGCGGGGCAGAAGAGGTCTTCCATCAGATTGAAGTCTTCATCCAAGCGGGATCTTCTATCGTCATCCATCCGGAGCGGAGCGGCAGGATCCTGAAGACCTCCGACGCGGAACATCCATCCTGGCCGACGACTGAACAACGAATGACGATCAGCCAATAGAATGCGAGCTCAATCTGATTGGCTGATTGGATCAGCCAATCGGATTGATCTTGATTCTGATTGGCTGATTCCATCAGCCAATCAGAATATTCCTACCTTAATTCCGATTGGCTGATAGAATCCTATCAGCCAATCAGAATTCGAGGGACGCCATCTTGGATGACGTCCCTTAAAGGAACCGTCATTCTTCAGTTGGACGTCGCCGGATGAAGATGGATCCGCGGTGGAGGTCTTCAGGATGGAGCCGGTCCTCATCGGATGAAGATAGAAGATGCCGCTTGGAAGATGATGGTTGCCGGTCTGGATCTACTCTTCTTCCCGGATAGGATGAAGACTTTGGAGCCTCTTCTGGACTTCTTCAGTGGATGTCTAGCCCCCGCTTGGGTTGGATGAAGATATCGGAGCCAGGACGGATCGGTGTGATACCCGGTGAGGTGAAGACAAGGTAGGATGATCTTCAGGGGCTTAGTGTTAGGTTTATTTAAGGGGGGTTTGGGTTAGATTAGGGGTATGTGGGTGGTGGGTTGTAATGTTGGGTTGGGGGTATTGTATGTTTTTTTTACAGGCAAAAGAGCTGAACTTCTTGGGGCATGCCCCGCAAAGGGCCCTGTTCAGGGCTGGTAAGGTAAAAGAGCTTTGAACTTTAGTAATTTAGAATAGGGTAGGGCATTTTTTTTATTTTGGGGGGCTTTGTTATTTTATTAGGGGGCTTAGAGTAGGTGTAATTAGTTTAAAATTGTTGTAATATTTTTCTTATGTTTGTAAATATTTTTTTATTTTTTGTAACTTAGTTCTTTTTTATTTTTTGTACTTTAATTAGTTTATTTCATTGTAGTTATTTGTAGGTATTGTATTTAATTTATTTATTGATAGTGTAGTGTTAGGTTTAATTGTAGGTAATTGTAGGTATTTTATTTAATTAATTTATTGATAGTGTAGTGTTAAGTTTAATTGTAACTTAGGTTATGATTTATTTTACAGGTAAATTTGTAATTATTTTAACTATTTTAGCTATTAAATAGTTCTTAACTATTTAATAGCTATTGTACCTGGTTAAAATAAATACAAAGTTACCTGTAAAATAAATATTAATCCTAAAATAGCTATAATATAATTATAATTTATATTGTAGCTATATTAGGATTTATTTTACAGGTAAGTATTTAGCTTTAAATAGGAATAATTTATTTAATAAGAGTTAATTAATTTTGTTAGATTAAAATTATATTTAATTTAGGGGGGTGTTAGTGTTAGGGTTAGACTTAGCTTTAGGGGTTAATACATTTATTAGATTAGCGGCGAGATTCGGTCGGCAGATTAGGGGTTAATAATTGAAGTTAGGTGTTGGTGATGTTAGGGAGGGCAGGTTAGGGGTTAATAAATATAATATAGGGGTCGGCGGTGTTAGGGGCAGCAGATTAGGGGTACATAGCTATAATGTAGGTGGCGGCTCTTTGCGGTCAGCAGATTAGGGGTTAATTATTGTAGTTAGGTGGCGGCGACGTTGTGGGGGGCAGGTTAGGGGTTAATAAATGCAATATAGGGGTCGGCGATGTTAGGGCAGCAGATTAGGGGTACATAGGGATAATGTAGCTGGCGGCGGCGTGCGGACAGCAGATTAGGGGTTAATAAGTGTAGGTAGCTGGCGCCGACGTTGTGGGGGGCAGATTAGGGGTTAATAAATATAATATAGGGGTCGGCGGTGTTAGGGGCAGCAGATTAGGGGTACATAAGGATAACGTAGGTGGCGGTCGGCAGATTAGGGGTTAAAAAAATTTAATCGAGTTGCGGCGATGTGGGGGGACCTCGGTTTAGGGGTACATAGGTAGTTTATGGGTGTTAGTGTACTTTAGAGTACAGTAGTTAAGAGCTTTATGAACCGGCGTTAGCCCAGAAAGCTCTTAACTACTGACTTTTTTCCTGCGGCTGGAGTTTTGTCGTTAGATGTCTAACGCTCACTTCAGACACAACTCTAAATACCGGAGTTAGAAAAATCCCATTGAAAAGATAGGATACGCAATTTACGTAAGGGGATCTGCGGTATGGAAAAGTCGCGGCTGAAAAGTGAGCGTTAGACCCTTTTTTGAGTGACTCCAAATACCGGAGGTAGCCTAAAACCAGCGTTAGGAGCCTCTAACGCTGGTTTTCACGGCTACCGCCCAACTCTAAATCTAGGCCATAGAGTATATAATGACTATACACAGAGAAAAAATATATAGAGCATCCACATAAAATATACTGCGTATATACAGAGCACTTTTCAGTGAATTCATAAACAAGGAATGTTTAAAAACAGGAATGATTCAGCCCATAAAAGTAAGGTACTGTAGTGTTAGGACCAGTCAACATTGGGACACCTTGTAAGTTGGCCATATTGTGTGACTAAGATCCCAATTTTAATATAAAAGCATAGAAGTTTTGCAGGCAATTTTTTTGCAGCATTTAAAATGTGTTGTTTATTTGCAATGGATGTGCGCCAATACCCCCTTTTAATCTATATATTTATTATTATTATTTTTTAGTTATTTTTTTTTTATATTATTTTATTTTTTTAAACACACTGTGAGGGGGTTAGAGTGTGTGGGACTCAGAATGCAGGAACAGATGCACGGAACAATGAATGTCTTTTGAAAGCTTTACTGAATGATAAGTAAAAGAGCAGTTGGTAGTTTAAATTGAAGATAATAGAAACAGTAAGTTTGAACATAGGTCCAAGTCAGAACACTAAAGTCTCATTTTAGTTTCATACTACTTTAATAGGTTTCAGTAACAAAGTCCAGTGGATACTGATAATTGAATAATCCAATACACCCAATGGTAAAGAGGGTGAGACTGTTGCGGGTTACCAGATAGGTACAGCAGGCACAACTGGTTAAGGAAGACTGACAGTGATATAGTAGATACAGGATACTCAGCAGGCACAGAATACCCAGCAGGTACTGTTGGTGAGATTGTCATGGGATACCAGGTAGGTACAGCAGGCACAGCTGGTTTGAGGAAAGCTGTCACTTATATAGTAACAAAAAGAAGGAGAACGATATGCTTGTAAAAGAAATATTCTTTATTTCATCAGTTTAAAATTGTTTCCATGGAGGAACCGTAGAGAAGCAAGAGAGCATAGTACGAGTGGCTTACGCGTTTTTGTTGTACGTTGTATTCATAGCCTATAGTGCTATGCTTGAAACAAGGTTTAAAAAGGCAGTAATGTCATACCATTGGTTAGAACAAGAAACGCCTATCATGCTATTAGCCTGTGAGCGGCACGATAATCACATCAAAAGAGGTGAAAGTTAAAAAACAAGTGTACCCTAAACAAAATATGGATAATGAGATACAGAGTATAAAAATACATGAGTAAATACCCAACAAGCTGCATAGAATATATTAACACATTATCTACAATATTAACAATACGTAAGATAAACAATGACAACATTATAGGAGATAAAGAATTTGTGAAGATACAAGCAGGCCCATTTATCAAAGGGCTTGTGGACCTGATCCGACACTGCGGATCAGGTCCGCAAGACCTCGCTAAATGCGGAGAGCAATACGCTCTCCGCATTTAACATTGCACCAGCAGCTCACAAGAGCTGCTGGTGCAACGCCGCCCCCTGCTGACTCGCGGCCAATCGTCCGCCAGCCGGGAGGTGTCAATCAACCCGATCGTATTCGATCAGTTTGATTTCCGGCGATTCCTGTCCGCCTGCTCAGAGCAGGCGGACAGGGTTATGGAGCAGCGGTGTTTGTGACCGCTGCTTCATAAGTTGTGTTTCTGGCGAGTCTGAAGACTCGCCAGCAACACGGCCCTTCAAGCTCTGTACGGAGCTTGATAAATGGGCCTGAAGGTGGTAATAGACAAAAACAATGGATACATTGGATACAAAAAGCACACTGTGCACTCCACAAAAAGGAAGAGAGGAAAGAGGTGCATTAAAAAAGCAGAAGGTAAAAAATGAAGACAGCAAAGAGAGCCAGAAGCGACTGCATTTTGAATGAGAATCAGACTGGTTTCTTCTTATCCTCTCTTCCTTTTTCTTCTTTCCCCTCCCTTAATCACTAACTCACCGCCGCTTTGACAGAGGCAGATCCAATAAAAGCACCAACAAGGATCTCGTGCATCTGCAGTTAGCAAAATAGTATCCCTTCACACTAGATAGTTGCTACCCAGTAGTCAACCATTCTCTCACATCTGTGTGCAAGGTTTTTATTAGGGTGAGTGAATAAGCTGGAAACTATCGGCTAGATTTAGAGTTTTGTCGGTAACGACCCGCGTAGCTAACGCATGCTTTTTTTTCCCCACACCTTTTAAATACCGCTGGTATTTAGAGTTCAAAGAATGGCTGCGTTAGGCTTTACCGCCACTGCAACTCTCGATACCAGCGGTGCTTACGGACGCGGCCAGCTTCAAAAACGTGCTCGTGCACGATTCCCCTATAGGAAACAATGGGGCAGTTTGAGCTGAAAAAAAACCGAACACATGCAAAAAAGCAGCGTTAAGCTCCTAACGCAGCCCCATTGTTTCCTATGGGGAAACACTTCCTAAGTCTGCACCATGCACCCTAACATGTACCCCGAGTCGAAACACCCCTAACCTTACACTTATTAACCTCTAATCTGCCGCCCCTGCTATCGCTGACCCCTGCATATTATTATTAACCCCTAATCTGCTGCTCCGTACACCGCCGCAACCTACGTTAACCCTATTTACCCCTAATCTGCTGCCCATAACACCGCCGACCCCTATATTATATTTATTAACCCCTAATCTTCCCCCACAACGTCGCCTCCACCTACCTACAATTATTAACTCCTAATCTGCCGACCGGACCTCACCGCTACTATAATAAATGTATTAACCCCTAATCCGCCTCACTAACCCTATAATAAATAGTATTAACCCCTAATCTGCCCTCCCTAACATCGCCGACACCTAACTTCAAGTATTTACCCCTAATCTGCCGACCGGACCTCACCACTACTCTAATAAATGTATTAACCCCTAAAGCTAAGTCTAACCCTAACCCTAACACCCCCCTAAGTTAAATATAATTTAAATCAAACGAAATAAATGAACTCTTATTAAATAAATTAGTCCTATTTAAAGCTAAATACTTACCTGTAAAATAAACCCTAATATAGCTACAATATAAATTATAATTATATTGTAGCTATTTTAGGATTTATATTTATTTTACAGGCAACTTTGTATTTATTTTAACCAGGTACAATAGCTATTAAATAGTTAAGAACTATTTAATAGATACCTAGTTAAAATAATTACAAAATGACCTGTAAAATAAATCCTAACCTAAGTTACAATTAAACCTAACACTACACTAGCAATAAATTAATTAAATAAAATACCTACAATTATCTACAATTAAACCTAACACTACACTATCAATAAATAAATTAAATAAACTACCTACAATTATCTACAATTAAACCTAACACTACACTATCAATAAATTAATTAAATAAAATACCTACAAATAAATACAATTAAATAAACTAACTAAAGTACAAAAAATAAAAAAAGCTAAGTTACAAAAAATAAAAAAATTAATTACAAACATAATAAAAATATTACAACAATTTTAAGCAAATTACACCTACTCTAAGCCCCCTAATAAAATAACAAAGCCCCCCAAAATAAAAAAATGCCCTACCCTATTCTAAAATTAAAATAGAAAAGCTCTTTTACCTTACCAGCCCTTAAAAGGGCCTTTTGCGGGGCATACCCCAAAGAATTCAGCTCTTTTGCCTGTAAAAAAAAACATACAATACCCCCCCAACATTACAACCCACCACCCACATACCCCTAATCTAACCCAAACCCCCCTTAAATAAACCTAACACTAAGCCCCTGAAGATCTTCCTACCTTGTCTTCACCATGCCAGGTATCACCGATCGCTCCAGGCTCCGAAATCTTCATCCAAGCCCAAGCGGGGGCTGGAGATCCATCATCCGGCTGAAGTCTTCTATCAAGCGACGGCTGAAGAGGTCCAGAAGAGGCTCCAAAGTCTTTATGCCTTCCGGGCAGAAGAGTAGATCCGGACCGGCAACCATCTTCTTCAAAGCGGTGACAAGCGGCTCCATGTTGAAGACCTCTGGCGCGGATCTATCCTCTTCTTGCAACGTCCTAAGTCCCAATGAAGGTTCCTTTAAATGACGTCATCCAAGATGGCGTCCCTCGAATTCCGATTGGCTGATAGGATTCTATCAGCCAATCGGAATTAAGGTAGGAAAAATCTGATTGGCTGATGGAATCAGCCAATCAGATTCAAGTTCAATCCGATTGGCTGATCCAATCAGCCAATCAGATTGAGCTCGCATTCTATTGGCTGATCGGAACAGCCAATAGGATGCAAGCTCAATCTGATTTGCTGATTCAATCAGCCAATCAGATTTTCCCTACCTTAATTCCGATTGGCTGATAGAATCCTATCAGCCAATCGGAATTCGAGGGACGCCATCTTGGATGACGTCATTTAAAGGAACCTTCATTCGGACTTAGGACGTCGCAAGAAGAGGATGGATCCGCGCCGGAGGTCTTCAACATGGAGCCGCTTGTGACCACTTGGAAGAAGATGGTTGCCGGTCCGGATCTACTCTTCTGCCCGGATAGGAGGAAGACTTTGGAGCCTCTTCTGGACCTCTTCAGCCGTCGCTTGATAATAGACTTCAGCCGGATGATGGATCTCCAGCCCCCGCTTGGGCTTGGATGAAGATTTCGGAGCCTGGAGCGATCGGTGATACCTGGCATGGTGAAGACAAGGTAGGAAGAACTTCAGGGGCTTAGTGTTAGGTTTATTTAAGGGGGGTTTGGGTTAGATTAGGGGTATGTGGGTGGAGGGTTGTAATGTTGGGGGGGTATTGTATGTTTTTTTTTACAGGCAAAAGAGCTGAATTCTGTGGGGTATGCCCCGCAAAAGGCCCTTTTAAGGGCTGGTAAGGTAAAAGAGCTTTTCTATTTTAATTATAGAATAGGGTAGGGCATTTTTTTATTTTGGGGGGCTTTGTTATTTTATTAGGGGGCTTAGAGTAGGTGTAATTAGCTTAAAATTGTTGTAATATTTTTATTATGTTTGTAATTAATTTTTTTATTTTTTGTAACTTAGCTTTTTTATTTTTTGTACTTTAGTTAGTTTATTTAATTGTATTTATTTGTAGGTATTTTATTTAATTTATTTATTGATAGTGTAGTGTTAGGTTTAATTGTAGGTAATTGTAGGTATTTTATTTAATTAATTTATTGATAGTGTAGTGTTAGGTTTAATTGTAACTTAGGTTAGGATTTATTTTAAATTATATTTAACTTAGGGGGGTGCTAGGGTTAGGGTTAGACTTAGCTTTAGGGGTTAATAAATTTATTAGAGTAGCGGTGAGGTCCGGTCGGCAGATTAGGGGTTAATACTTGAAGTTAGGTGTCGGCGATGTTAGGGAGGGTAGATTAGGGGTTAATACTATTTATTATAGGGTTATTGAGGCGAGAGTGAGGTGGATTAGGGGTTAATACATTTATTATAGTGGTGGTGAGGTACGGTCGGCAGATTAGGGGTTAATAATTGTAGGTAGGTGGAGGCAACGTTGGGGCGGCAGATAGGGGTTAATAAATATAATATAGGGGTCTGCAGTGTTAGGGGCAGCAGATTAGGGGTACATAGGGATAATGTAGGTTGCGGCGGTGTGCGGTCGGCAGATTAGGGGATAAAATTTTTTATTAGAGTGGCGGCGATGTGGGGGGCCTCGGTTTAGGGTACATAGGTAGTTTATGGGTGTTAGTGTACTTTAGAGCACAGTAAGTAAGAGCTTTATAAACCGGCGTTAGCCCAGAAAGCTCTTAACTCCTGTTTTTTTTCTGCGGCTGGAGTTTTGTCGTTAGATTTCTAACGCTCACTTCAGCCACGACTCTAAATACCGGCGTTAGAAAGATCCCATTGAAAAGATAGGATACGCAATTGACGTAAGGGAATCTGCAGTATGGAAAAGTTGCGGCTGGAAAGTGAGCGTTAGACCCTTTCCTGACTGACTCCAAATAGCAGCAGGCGGTAAAAACCAGCGTTAGGAGCCTCTAACGCTGGTTTTGACGGCTACCGCCAAACTCTAAATCTAGGCGTATGATTCCAAGCACCTCACAAAAGAAAAAAGTCCTTCTAACTTTTTATTTAAATTATGAAAAAGAGTGGGGCGTGAGGGCGCTAATTAAAGCTTAAGGAAAAAATGTTGTTAATTTAACAGCAGTGTGTCGTGTAGACAATCTTACTGAAAAGAGTGGTATCGCTCAGAGTTTACTGAATATAAACTGTATAAACAAGGGTGCAGTTCTATTACAGTGCGGTGTGTCAAATATCAGTATCTACTGTGTTACTGTTAGGTCGGGTGAAAGATGCAATATGCAGCTGTGTTAATTAATATGATGAAATATTAGACCAGCTAGTGTAGAGGTTCGTGTGTAATAAATTGATCTCTCCTAGGTTCCTACTGGAATCTGGATAAAGTGCAGTGTGCAAAAATATTAAATGTGAATAGAGTTATTGGGACAAAATATCTGGAATAAATAACAGTATATAAAAGAATTAGTTAATGTTGTGTATAAATAAAGCAACATTCAAATACAATCCACTTGTGCATATAGCATAATAGCGCTGATTGTACTTGCGGTGTCAAGAGTTTCAGCTACCTCTGCAGCCAGTGTCTAGCTAACATCTGCTAGTCGCTTAGAATCTCACTTGACTAATATTACCATAGCGTAAATATACCTTAGGTGACAGCAGTAATTTTAATATGTGGTATTAAAACCGTTCCTGTACTCGACAGAACTTGAGTTAACTCACTCCTGTTCTCACCTTATTATTTTTATCCAAAAGAGTTACCATGGAAATCAGCTGGGAGGAGAGTGATCACGCTGTTGCCCCAAATATAGCCAGCAAAGAACACAGTGTCTTGCGCATTGCAAAGCATTGGAAGTATATCTAATTAAACCATTAAGTAAACATTAAAAACATTCTGAGTTCTCACCAATATAAACATTAAAACATTTCAACATGGGAGGGTATAAATTCCTCTAGTATGGTGTACTAATTGGCAGTTCCAGTTTAGTATAAAACAATAATTAGCATCCACCAGATAAAAAAAACAAGTTGATCAGAGAGGATTGTGTAGTTAGGGAAATACAATAAAATTAAAACATTTCTCTCTAATCTCGGAGTATTAACTAAAGCACAGACCATCATATCGCTGCCTGCCCGGCACTCATTGCCTCTCATTCTCTGTAACACACAGCGCACAGCATGGATGAGGCAGTGAGTGCCGGCTATGAACAGCTGTTAGCTGAAATTGCAGGAGCGCGCAGGGACGAGACTAGACTCGAGAAAAGGATCCTGTACTAGTGCAAGCTTTTGGAAGACATCAGAGAAGGAGGAGTCAGGCGGCTATTTCAAAACTGCAAAATGAGATCTAGTAAGTTTATTTTCTGCCAAAGTTTATTTAGATGGAAATTTGGCTACAGTTTACTGTAAAGATTGTTATTTAACTAATCTAAATAAGTTACAGTAATTTTTGGGTTGACTGTCCCTTTAAATCTAGGACGCGTGTTGCCGCACGCACCTAGAGAGCTGCAGCAGCTAAAGAAGTTGAGTCTGCATCCTTCCACTGGGATGCACAGACTGAAGACATTACTCTCAGCGTTCGCTGAGACTGGAAGTGGGGGCGACCCCAGGTAAGAACCTGACACACACACATACTGTACATATACACTTATGTACACACATTCATAAACAAAAAATTTCAAGAACAAGAGGTCATGATCTAAAGCTGAAGGGTAGTAGATTCAGGAGTAATTTGAGGAAGCACTTTTTTTTTTTTTACAGAAAGGGTGATTGATCAATGGAATAAACATCCACAAGAGGTGGTAATGACAAACACTGTGGGGGTCTATAACATTGCAATATTCAGATATTATTTGAATACTGACTCTAATAGACTTCTATCATTTTAATGTTACATTTGTTACATTTTTATTAACATGTTAATAGCAATCAATAGAAACCATTGAATGGTAGAACACATTTCAGTGGAGAACAAAATCAGACAACATTCATCTATCCCTATTGGAGTAGTTAGAGAGATGTTTTAGTGAATTATGTCACTAGTGGTTCTAATGAAATGGTTCTTTAATCTTTAGGTATTTCTTCCCCTAACAAAAGTAAAGTGAATATGAAAGCTTACACATTAGTGTTTGAACTGGAACTAAACCTTAATACCCTTACATTTTGACCATGTCATTGATATTGAAGACATTGCGTTACCTTGGAGCATTACTATAGCAACCAATACTTTGTATTATTTGTTGTCTTTTAATCAGTTGATTTTTTTGCTCATATATCTTTATTTATCTTTAACCAAGACAGATTATCTTTAATTAAAAGATGTTATAGCTGCTCAATATCAAAATAAATTATTAAAAATTGTTAAAAGAGCTTAACATGAAAACTTAAAAAATGAATTGATGATACATGTTTTTTAAAGGTTTAGGGGCATATTTACGATGTAGCGTATTATGTCCGCTGCACAAATCGATAAATGCCAACAACATACGCTGAAATCCTTGTGCAATACCGCCCCTGCAGATTTGCGGCCAATGGGCCTCTAGCAGGGGGTGTCAATCAACCCGATCGTATTCGATTGGGTTGATTTCTGTCCGCCGCTTAAGAGCAGGCGGACAATTTATGGAGCAGCGGTCTTTAGACCGCTGCTTCATAGCTTGAAAATTCGGCACCTTAGAGTATTTCATGAAGAGTCTGACACATTATGTAAAAAAGTAATTAAGTGGATTAGAATTGATGGCTCTGATATGGCTAGATGTACAAACAGGAACAGAGTGAGCGACCAGGTGGGTACCATGAAATACAATGCATTTATGTATTTTTTGTTAAATACATAGCTTTGGATATACAGCAGTGGGTCAGGATAACACAAGCCATGGAAACCCTGTGTCATCGTTCCACAAACATCTGGCTAAACAGCAGATAATTTTGTATAACTTAAACGTACAGTAAATAACTTAAAGGTACAGTAAAAGCAAAATGAAACTTAAAGGGACAGTCTAGTCAAAATTAAACTTTCATGATTCAGATAAGGCATGCAATTTTGAACAACTTTCTGGTTACTTTATCATTAAATTTGCTATGTTCTCTTGGTATTCTTTGTTAAAAGCTAAACTTAGGTAGATTCATATGCAAATTTCTAAGCCCTTAAAGGCTGCCTCTTATCTCAGTGCATTTTGACAGTTTTTTACAGCTAGAGGGAGTTAGTTCATGTCTGACTTATAGATAACATTCGCCTAGATTACAAGTTTTTGTCAGTAAGGCTGT
This sequence comes from Bombina bombina, assembly GCF_027579735.1. Lineage (NCBI taxonomy): Eukaryota > Metazoa > Chordata > Amphibia > Anura > Bombinatoridae > Bombina > Bombina bombina. The sequence continues at coordinate 1,011,313,236 of NC_069503.1, forward strand.
TCGGGGCTAACAAGCCTTTTTTTCTTACCGCTCACTTAAGCCAATGCTGGTATTACGAGTTTTCTGCAAGCCGGCGTTAGCCTCAGAAAAGTGAGCGTTGAGCAAAATTTAGCTCCACATCTCACTGTAATACCAGCGTTGCTTATGGTAGCGGTAAGATGGCAAAACGTGCTTGTGCACGATTTCCCCATAGGAAACAATGGAGCTGAGCTGGCTGAAAAAACCTAACACCTGCAAAAAAGCAGCGTTCAGCTCCTAACGCAGCCCCATTGTTTCCTATGGGGAAAAAAAAGTTATGTCTGCACCTAACACCCAAACATGAACCCCGAGTCTAAACACCCCTAATCTTACACATATTAACCCCTAATCTGCCGCCCCCGCTATCGCTGACACCTACATTATATTATTAACCCATAATCTGCCGCTCCGGACACCGCTGCCACCTACATTATACTTATGAACCCCTAATCTACTGCCCCCAACATCGCAGACACCTACATTATAGTTATTAACCCCTAATCTGCCCCCCAACGTCGCTGCAACTATATTAAATGTATTAACCCCTAATCTTTCGACCCCCAATGTCGCCGCTACTATATTAAATTTATTAACCCCTAAACCTAAGTCTAACCCTAAGTCTAACCCCCCCTAACTTAAATATAATTTAAATTAAACTAAATAAATTTAACATAATTAAATAAATTAATCCTATTTAAAACTAAATACTTACCGATAAAATAAACCCTAAGCTAGCTACAATATAACTAATAGTTACATTGTAGCTAGCTTAGGATTTATATTTATTTTACAGGCAACTTTGTATTTATTTTAACTAGGTAGAATAGTTATTAAATAGTTATTAACTATTTAATAACTACCTAGCTAAAATAAGTACAAAATTACCTGTAAAATAAACCCTAACCTAAGTTACAATTACACCTAACACTACACTATAATTCATACACTGTAGATTCATATGCAAATTTCTAAATCCTTAAAGGCTGCCTCTTATCTCAGTGCATTTTGACAGTTTTTTACAGCTAGAGGGAGTTAGTTCATGTGTGACTTATAGATAACATTCGCCTAGATTACGAGTTTTGTCGGTAAGGCTGTGCGGGGCTAACAAGCCTTTTTTTCTTACCGCTCACTTAAGCCAACGCTGGTATTACGAGTTTTCTGCAAGCCGGCGTTAGCCTCAGAAAAGTGAGCGTTGAGCAAAATTTAGCTCCACATCTCACTGTAATACCAGTGTTGCTTACGGTAGCGGTAAGCTGGCAAAACGTGCTCATGCACAATTTCCCCATAGGAAACAATGGGGCTGAGCTGTCTGCAAAAAACTAACATCTGCAAAAAAGCAGCGTTCAGCTCCTAACGCAGCCCCATTGTTTCCTATGGGGAAATAAAAGTTATGTCTGCACCTAACACCCTAACATAAAACCCGAGTCTAAACACCTCTAATCTTATACTTATTAACCCCTAATCTGCCGCCCCCGCTATCGCTGACACCTACATTATATTATTAACCCCTAATCTGCCGCTCCGGACACCGCCGCCACCTACATTATACTTATGAACCCCTAATCTACTGCCCCCAACATCGCCGACACCTAGATTATATTTATTAACCCCTAATCTGCCCCCCCCAATGTCGCCGCAACTATATTAAATTTATTAACCCCTAATTTTCCGACCCCAACGTCGCCGCTACTATATTAAATTTATTAACCCCTAAACCTAAGTCTAACCCTAAGTCTAACCCCCCCTAACTTAAATATAATTTAAATTAAACTAAATAAATTTAACATAATTAAATAAATTAATCCTATTTAAAACTAAATACTTACCGATAAAATAAACCCTAAGCTAGCTACAATATAACTAATAGTTACATTGTAGCTAGCTTAGGATTTATATTTATTTTACAGGCAACTTTGTATTTATTTTAACTAGGTAGAATAGTTATTAAATAGTTATTAACTATTTAATAACTACCTAGCTACAATAAGTACAAAATTACCTGTAAAATAAACCCTAACCTAAGTTACAATTACAACTAACACTACACTATAATTAAACTAATTACCTAAACTACCTACAATTAATTACAATTAAATTAAATAAACTAAATTATGAAAAAAAAAAACACTAAATTACAGGAAAAAAAAAGAATTACAAGAATTTTAAACTAATTACACCTAATCTAATCCCCCTAATAAAATAAAAAAGCCCCCCAAAATAATAAAATTCCCTACCCTATACTAAATTACAAATAGCCCTTAAAAGGGCCTTTTGTGGGGCATTGCCCCAAAGTAATCAGCTCTTTCACCTGTAAAAAAAAATACAATACCCCCCCCAACATTAAAACCCACCACCCACACACCCAACCCTACTCTAAAACCCACCCAATCCCCCCTTAAGAAAACCTAACACTACCCCCTTGAAGACCACCCTACCTTGAGACGTCTTCACCCAGCCAGGCACAAGTGGTCCTCCAGAGGGTCCGAAGTCTTCATCCTATCCGGCCAGAAGAGGACATCCAGACCGGCAGAAGGCTTCATCCTCTTAACTACTGACTTTTAAATGCGGTAGGAGTCTGGACAGGAGAGGGTCAAACGCTCACTTTTTCAGGCGAATTCATTAAAAAGATAGGATACGCAATTGGGGATTTGCGGTAAGCTAAAATCGTGGAAAAAAAGTGAGCGGTAGACCCTTTCCTGCCTGACTCGTAATACCAGCAGGCGTTAAAAAGCAGCGTTGGGACCCCTCAACGCTGCTTTTTAAGGCTAACGCAAGACTCGTAATCTCGCTGATTGTGTCTACGCCCATGGAGTTATTTATGAGTCAGCACTAATTGGCTAAAATGCAAGTCTGTTAGGGGGCAGTCTGTGGAGGCTTAGATACAAGGTAATCACAGAGGTAAAAACTGTATTAATATAACCATGTTACTCAAAACTAGGGAATGGGTAATAAAGGAATTTTCTATTTCTTTTTAAGCAACAAAAATCTCTGAGTAGACGTTCCCTTTGAATGGATTGGATAGTGCATATAATTTTAAACAGCTTTCTAATTTACCTCTATTATCAATTTTGCTTCGATCTCTTGAATTCTTTGTTTAGAAGTAGTCCTAGGTGAGCTCAGGAGTGTGCAAATGTCTTAAGCCCTTTAGCAGCAGCGTTGGCAACATTTTTTAAAGCACATGGGTAGCGCTTGCTGATTGGTGGCTAAATGTAGCCACCAATCAGAAAGTGCTACCCAGGGTGCTGAACAAAAAAATGGGCTGGCTCCTAAGCTTACATTCCTGCTTTTTCAAATAAAGATGCCAAGAGAACGAAGACAATTTGATAATAGGAGTAAATTAGAAAGTTGCTTAAAATTGCATGCTCTATCTGAATCACGAAAGAAAAAATGTGGGTTTCACATCCCTTTAATTCTGACTTTACTGTCCCTTTAATATGTCAAGCTCACACAAGCCTTGTTGAGAAGTCCTAATAAGCCGTTTGATTACATTGTATACTACATTTATATATTTACTAAAAAAGGAACTACAGAATAGTATTAGAGCTGGACTTGCCACTATATTTAATTAGGGTCCACTTACAAAATTCTAGATATAAGTAAAAAAGGTAATGAAAGTAGAATTTCAGACATTCTACCACACTGTGCTTGGTTTAGAACAAATATGCTCATTGGTACATAATTCATGCTTTTCGTACAGAAATAATTTGCACGAATAAGGGAGAAAAGTGGAAAGAAAACTTATGAGAAAATTGCTAGTTATGGTTACACTACACCACAGGTGATCAACCTTGGCACTCCAAAAATTTTGGAACTACATTTCCCATGATGCTCAGATAGCTTGCTCAACCACCTTAAGTGTCTAAACATCATGGGAAATGCTGGCTGAGCATCATAGTGCCAAGGGTGAGCATCCTTGCACTACACCATATGTTTATATGTTGGATGATTTACATGTGGGATGTTAAAGGACCAGTAAATACAGTTTATTTGCATAATAAACACATGCATAATAAAAAGACAATGCAATGGCACATAGAGGTAGATTTAGCATGCAGCGTATGCTGCTTTGTCCGGAAAACAAAAGTTAAGATGCATCAGTTGTAAGTCTGCTGCTCCTTAACTCGTCCGGCACCTCTGAGGTGGCAGACAGCAATCATCCCGATGGGATACGATCAGGATGATTGACACCCCCTGCTAGCGGCCGATTGGCAGCGTATGTGCAGGGGGCGACATTGCACAAGCATTTCACCAGAAATGCTTGTGCAATGTTAAATGCCGACAGCGTATGCTGCTGCGTGACACTTGATAAATCTGACTAATGTCAAAGTTTTGTCTATTTCCACTCCCCCTGTATCATGTGACAGTCATCAGCCAATCACAAATGCATGTATGTATATTCTGTGAATTCTTGCACATGCTCAGTAGGAGCTTGTGTCCCAAAAAAGTGTAAATATAAAAAAGACTGACAAATTGTGTTAATGGAAGTAAATTGGAAAGTTGTATAAAATTGCTTGCTCTATCTGAATCATGAAAGTTTAGTTTTTACTTGAGTGTCCCTTTAAGAACATCTCAGTAAATTCTGAAATAGTAGCTTCATTCTACTGTAGAAAAACAGACACAAAAAACATTCACCTAGATTACGAGTTTTGGTTCGTGTTTTAACGCTGAAAAAATGGCAATTTCAGCATGAAAACCGCAATGCAGCCGGGGCAGAGCCTAGTCACGAGCAGAGATGGCAGCACATTAACAGTGCTCCGTAGTCCCTGGTGACCTTTTGCTAAAATTTTGCAAGTTCCCAGCACTCAGACCCCATCAAAACTGAACGCTGGCATTCATGAACATAACATAACAGGACACAGAAAAGCTTTATCGCATTGTGCAGCAGTAAGACACATAAAGCAGGCCTTCATAGCAGAGTGCACAGAGCCTTACCCGGTCTGTCTGGAGGAACTGGAGCTGACTTGCCGTCAGGACTTCTTTGGCGATCTCCCTCCTGAGGACTCAGGTACGTCACTTTGGGCCAGCTGACTTACACACAGCTCCGGTGAGCGCATACCCGGCAAGTGTTGCAGGAGTTCTAACTCCCGGTCTCCCGACCGCCATACTCACTGCGCCCACGTGGGCAACTCCGTGTACACTCCATCCGGGCCCCACACGCAAACGGCACTCTCCTTCACAGGGTATGACCCGGAGGCCACTCTTGAGAAAGCCCTTGCTATCCACGGCCTCAATATCCCAATACTCTTCACAAGGACTGTGCTATATAGGCGTGGGTTGCAGATAGTGATAAGGGCCGCATATGCAGCTTGTAATTTAAAGGACGTTTTACAATCTAAAATAACTGGATAAACCAGCTACACAGCTCTGGGGACTACAAAAAATAAAAAACAGTAAAGAAGGAATAAGACTTCCCCTACAAAGGAGACTATAACTAAACACAGTAGGGATTCAGAGCACAGGGAAGGGGAGAGAAGGAAGGGGGGGAAAAGAGAAACAAAAGGCCCACAATTCATCATGGCAAGTAAACGCAACATCAAACCTCCTAAAGGAGCGCACACAACAGCCTTGGACAGTTTTCTTATCCCTACAGACTCATCTACTTCTGCCAATAAAACACTAAGGCCTAGATTTGGAGTTTGGCGGTAGCCGTCAAAACCAGCGTTAGAGGCTCCTAACGCTGGTTTTGGCCGCCCGCTGGTATTTGGAGTCAGTGATTAAAGGGTCTAACGCTCACTTTTCAGCCGCGACTTTTCCATACCGCAGATCCCCCTACGCCATTTGCGTATCCTATATTTTCAATGGGATCTTTCTAACGCCGGTATTTAGAGTCGTTTCTGAAGTGAGCGTTAGAGCTCTAACGACAAAACTCCAGCCGCCTGAAAATAGCAGGAGTTAAGAGCTTTCTGGCTAACGCCGGTTTATAAAGCTCTTAACTACTGTACCCTAAAGTACACTAACACCCATAAACTACCTATGTACCCCTAAACCGAGCTCCCCCCACATCGCCGCCACTCGATTAAAATTTTTAACCCCTAATCTGCCGACCGCCACCTACGTTATACTTATGTACCCCTAATCTGCTGCCCCTAACCCCGCCGACCCCTGTATTACATTTATTAACCCCTAACCTGCCCCCCACAACATCGCCGCCAGCTACTTAAAATAATTAACCCCTAATCTTCCGACCGCAAAGCGCCGCCACCTACGTTATCCCTATGTACCCCTAATCTGCTACCCCTAACACCGCCGACCCCTATATTATATTTATTAACCCCTAATCTGCCCCCCTCAACGTCGCCGACACCTGCCTACACTTATTAACCCCTAATCTGCCGAGCGGACCTGAGCGCTACTATAATAAAGTTATTAACCCCTAACCCGCCTCACTAACCCTATCATAAATAGTATTAACCCCCTAATCTGCCCTCCCTAACATCGCCGACACCTAACTTCAATTATTAACCCCTAATCTGCCGACCGGAGCTCACCGCTATTATAATAAATGTATTAACCCCTAAAGCTAAGTCTAACCCTAACACTAACACCCCCCTAAGTTAAATATAATTTACATCTACGAAATTAATTAACTCTTATTAAATAAATTATTCCTATTTAAAGCTAAATACTTACCTGTAAAATAAATCCTAATATAGCTACAATATAAATTATAATTATTTTATAGCTATTTTAGGATTAATATTTATTTTACAGGCAACTTGGTATTTATTTTAACTAGGTACAATAGCTATTAAATAGTTAAGAACTATTTAATAGCTACCTAGTTAAAATAATAACAAATTTACCTGTAAAATAAATCCTAACCTAAGATATAATTAAACCTAACACTACCCTATCAATAAAATAATTAAATAAACTACCTACAATTACCTACAATTAACCTAACACTACACTATCAAAAAATTAATTAAACACAATTGCTACAAATAAATACAATTAAATAAACTAGCTAAAGTACAAAAAATAAAAAAGAACTAAGTTACAAAAAATAAAAAAATATTTACAAACATAAGAAAAATATTACAACAATTTTAAACTAATTACACCTACTCTAAGCCCCCTAATAAAATAACAAAGCCCCCCAAAATAAAAAATTCCCTACCCTATTCTAAATTAAAAAAAGTTACAAGCTCTTTTACCTTACCAGCCCTGAACAGGGCCCTTTGCGGGGCATGCCCCAAGAATTTCAGCTCTTTTGCCTGTAAAAGAATAAATACAATACCCCCCCCCCAACATTACAACCCACCACCCACATACCCCTAATCTAACCCAAACCCCCCTTAAATAAACCTAACACTAAGCCCCTGAAGATCTTCCTACCTTGTCTTCACCATCCAGGTATCACCGATCCGTCCTGGCTCCAACATCTTCATCCAACCCAAGCGGGGGTTGGCGATCCATCATCCGGTGCTGAAGAGGTCCAGAAGAGGCTCCAAAGTCTTCCTCCTATCCGGCAAGAAGAGGACATCCGGACCGGCAAACATCTTCTCCAAGCGGCATCTTCGATCTTCTTCCATCCGGTGCGGAGCGGGTCCATCTTGAAGCAGGCGACGCGGATCCATCCTCTTCTTCCGTTGTCTCCCGACTAATGACGGTTCCTTTAAGGGACATCATCCAAGATGGCGTCCCTCGAATTCCGATTGGCTGATAGGATTCTATCAGCCAATCGGAATTAAGGTAGGAATTTTCTGATTGGCTGATGGAATCAGCCAATCAGAATCAAGTTCAATCCGATTGGCTGATCCAATCAGCCAATCAGATTGAGCTCGCATTCTATTGGCTGTTCCGATCAGCCAATAGAATGCGAGCTCAATCTGATTGGCTGATTGGATCAGCCAATCGGATTGAACTTGATTCTGATTGGCTGATTCCATCAGCCAATCAGAAAATTCCTACCTTAATTCCGATTGGCTGATAGAATCCTATCAGCCAATCGGAATTCGAGGGACGCCATCTTGGATGACGTCCCTTAAAGGAACCGTCATTCGTCGTTCAGTCGTCGGGCCGGATGGATGTTCCGCGCTGGAGGTCTTCAGGATCCTGCCGCTTCGCTCCGGATGGAAGACCATAGAAGATGCCGCCTGGATGATGACTTCAATCGGATGGAAGATCCTCTTCTGCCCCGCTTGGATGAAGACTTTGACCGGATCATGGACCTCTTCAGCCCCCCCGCTTGGGCTTGGATCAGGACATCGGAGGAGCTCTTCAGGACGGATCGGTGAACCTGGTATGGTGAAGATAAGGTAGGAAGATCTTCAGGGGCTTAGTGTTAGGTTATTTAAGGGGGGTTTGGGTTAGATTAGGGGTATGTGGGTGGTGGGTTGTAATGTTGGGGGGCTTGGGTATTGTATTTTTTCTTTTACAGGCAAAAGAGCTGAAATTCTTGGGGCATGCCCCGCAAAGGGCCCTGTTCAGGGCTGGTAAGGTAAAAGAGCTTGTAACTTTTTTAATTTAGAATAGGGTAGGGAATTTTTTATTTTGGGGGGGCTTTGTTATTTTATTAGGGGGCTTAGAGTAGGTGTAATTAGTTTAAAATTGTTGTAATATTTTTCTTATGTTTGTAAATACTTTTTTATTTTTTGTAACTTAGTTCTTTTTTATTTTTTGTACTTTAGCTAGTTTATTTAATTGTATTTATTTGTAGGAATTGTGTTTAATTAATTTATTGATAGTGTAGTGTTAGGTTAATTGTAGGTAATTGTAGGTAGTTTATTTAATTATTTTATTGATAGGGTAGTGTTAGGTTTAATTATATCTTAGGTTAGGATTTATTTTACAGGTAAATTTGTTATTATTTTAACTAGGTAACTATTAAATAGTTCTTAACTATTTAATAGCTATTGTACCTAGTTAAAATAAATACCAAGTTGCCTGTAAAATAAATATTAATCCTAAAATAGCTATAATATAATTATAATTTATATTGTAGCTATATTAGGATTTATTTTACAGGTAAGTATTTAGCTTTAAATAGGAATCATTTATTTAATAAGAGTTAATTTATTTCGTTAGATGTAAATTATATTTAAGTTAGGGGGGGGTGTTAGTGTTAGGGTTAGACTTAGCTTTAGGGGTTAATCAATTTATTAGAATAGCGGTGAGCTCCGCTCGGCAGATTAGGGGTTAATAATTGAAGGTAGGTGTCGGCGATGTTAGGGAGGGCAGATTAGGGGTTAATACTATTTATGATAGGGTTAGTGAGGCGGATTAGGGGTTAATAACTTTATTATAGTAGCGCTCAGGTCCGCTCGGCAGATTAGGGGTTAATAAGTGTAGGCAGGTGTCGGCGACGTTGAGGGGGGCAGATTAGGGGTTAATAAATATAATATAGGGGTCGGCGATGTTAGGGCAGCAGATTAGGGGTACATAGGGATAACGTAGGTTGCGGCGGTTTACGGAGCGGCAGATTAGGGGTTAAAAAAAATATGCAGGGGTCAGCGATAGCGGGGGCGGCAGATTAGGGGTTAATAAGTGTAAGGTTAGGGGTGTTTAGACTCGGGGTACATGTTAGAGTGTTAGGTGCAGACGTAGGAAGTGTTTCCCCATAGGAAACAATGGGGCTGCGTTAGGAGCTGAACGCTGCTTTTTTGCAGGTGTTAGGTTTTTTTTCAGCTCAAACAGCCCCATTGTTTTCTATGGGAGAATCGTGCACGAGCACATTTTTGAGGCCGGCCGCGTCCGTAAGCAACTCTGGTATCGAGAGTTGCATTTGCGGTAAAAATGCTCTACGCTCCTTTTTTGGAGCCTAACGCAGCATTTGTTTAAACTCTCGATACCAGAGTTAAATTTATGGTGCGGCCAGAAAAAAGCCCGCGGAGCGTTAACAGCCCTTTTACCGCCAAACTCCAAATCTAGGCCTAATTGAGCCGGCAATGCAGCCTACATCACCCCAAGCAACTACCCAAGAGAACAGAACCCAGAATACTCAGTATCTCACGAAGGAGGATATCAAACACCTGTCCTCTAAGGATGATATCAGGGAGGCAATGCGGGACTTTAAGACCATGTTCGGGGAATTAAAAAGAGATATCACAAGGGTAGACCAGCGGGATACGCTGGTGGAGGAAAGACAAGAATCCCTCAATTCAGACCTCCAACATCAGTCAAGCCACCTCCAAGCACAAGAAGGTACAGTTAACAACTTAATGGAACGTATAGAAGATTTGGAGAATAGGAGTAGGAGGAACAACCTCCGCTTAAGGGGAGTACCTGAATCTATTGATCCTCCTTCTCTCCAAAGCTATATACAGGACTTTTTTAGGTACCTCAAAAATAACGAGACAGCCCCTGATGTGCAAATCGAAAGAGCCCACAGAGCCCTTCGTCCCAAGCCCCCAAACAGAGCCCCACCCAGGGACATCATTATGAAATTCCTGTCTTTCAAAGACAAAGAAGAGATCCTGAGGCTGGCTAGGGCAAAACATCCCTTGGAGTTTGGGGGTACAGAAGTGCAGGTCTACTCGGACTTATGTCCAGCCACGCTGCAGTAAAGGAGAGATATGAGATTCGCCACGTCTGTGCTCAAAGAGATGAGAATCCCATATAGATGGGGTTTCCCCACCTGCTTGATAGCTACAAAAAATAATGTGACCCACGTCTTGAGAACCATCGATGATCTTCCAGATTTTAACCAAGCCCTAGGTGTCAACATCAGGCCCCCTAGGGCCCCTGAAGCGGCCCAGCAACGTCCTCCCGGAAGAGACCAAAACAATCTTCAGCAGAACCCCACCTGAGCCTCTGTTATCCATAGTAAGGCTTCTTTCTAACATGATAGGCTCCCCGAATAAGGGCGGGCACGCAGCTTAATGGACTTCAATAATGAAGCGCAGAAAGGACTCTCAGGTTGTATGGTAATGCAAAAAATATGAATGTCTTGTTAGCTATATCTTGTATTTCAATAGTTAATGTTTCTGTAACAAATGTTTTTTATTCCCCTTATTATATTTCTTTTACTGTTAATTGAAATGTACGTATGCTGAAATGTAGTGAATCACTAAATAAGGGAGCTCCACATAAGCATTATACTCTGCCCTACCATGACACTGTAGGGGCGGGAAAGATTACACACAATATGAGTCAGAGGAGGAGTCGTTAGAAAGAGCTCCAGAGATATTAACTCAGAATAGATGAGACAGTAAGCTCACTGAAATAGGCAACAACAGCTTAAAACACATGCATATAGACACTTCACTCATCGGGGAAGCCTGTTTTTTTTCTTTTTTCTTTTTTAGCATTTTTGTCTCTTTTTCTTTGGTAACCAGATTGACTTATTTAGGAACTTGTAGAATTACTTTAGAAATATTTAAGAACATATAAATCTAGCGAAAGCACAGGGACAACTACCCCCCTGTTTGAATTCAGGTAGTGATTGGAAACTGTTTACAGAGTTATTTAACTGTTTGTACACGTTGCAGAAATATTTTGTTATTTTAATACAGTAAAATGTACTGTCATTTCACTCACCCTTCCTCCCCATTTCTTCCTCTTTAACGCCTATAAGATCTAGCCCTATAGTCCTCTTTTACCCTCTACCTCCTCCTCTTTTTACCCCTCCCCCCCCCCCCCTTTTTTTTTTTTTTTCTTTCTCCTCCACCTCTCCTCCTCTTACACTCCCCCCAGACGGGGGTTCTAACACAAAACATGGTGATCCCACGGAAGTCGAGTAAACCACACCCTATTGAATTAGTATCCGTAAATGTAAAAGGACTAAATAGCCCCCAGAAGCGCTCCATTGTCCTTAAAGATTTACACAGAATGGGAGGGGACATAATATTCCTACAGGAGACTCATTTCTCCATATTGCAGGAGCCCAAATAGTCTAATCGCCTCTACCCCAATGCTTACTTTGCCTCAGGCCCTAACAAAAAAATGGGGTGGGAACAGGGCCGGACTGGGAATAAAAAGCAGCCCTGGAAAAAAATTAAAGACCAGCCCTATATTCCATCGAGATATATATATATATATATATATATATATATACACATACACACATATACATACATACATACATACAAACACACACATAAACACATATATATACATACACACATACACAAACACACTATATATATATATATATATATATATATACATATACACACACACACACTATATATATATATATATATATATATATATATACATACATACACACACTATATATATATATATACATACATACACACACACACTCTATATATATATATATATATATATATACACACACACACTATATATATATATATATATATATACATACACACTATCTATCTATCTATCTATCTATATATATATATATATATATATATATATATATATATATATATATTTATATATATATATATATATATATATATATATATAAATAAATAAATAAAAGCAGCCCTGTAATCTGCAGAAAGGAAAAAGTCAGGGCAGTCACAACTACTCCAGAATTAAACTCCAAATGAAGAGATGGCTAGATGTTGATTTTATTACATGGTTCATTTATTTTGTCTTCCTAGATAAATAGTATTATATGGCACACTATGTTTGAGAATGATAAGAGGTTGGATCACTTTAACCAGATATCCTGCCTCTGTCTACTTGCCAGGAACAAGGGGTGTAGGAGGTGCTCACATACCTTTTTGCTGCGGTAAATAAACAGCTCTGGCCTCTGGTGTAAATATTGATGTAGCCATGCTGGTTCAACACCTCCCGGAAACGGCTCTCTGGCGTGGCTTCCATCCACGAGTGACAATTAAAGTGACGCTCTAGCCGGGTCGGTCCGGCCCGGCCCACCCCACACCTGCAATTCCTGGCCTCACCCAGTGATACTACGAACTAAGCTCCGCCAAAGAGCACTTAGAGCAACTCTAGCAGCAGTACCAGCAAATCTATTCTGAATGTGTAGATGTGTGATGCTGGCCCAGCGGCAGCATGCATCACATATACACAGTCAGAATAGATTTGCTAGTTGCTGGGACTTGGAGGTGGGTACTCACTGTGGGGCAGGCGGAGGAGAGCTGAGCACTGACTGAGCGGCCCGCGGGCAAAGCCGCAATATTATCAAAAAATAATATTCAGTATTCACCGGCAGCGGCTGCCCCTGCCCAATACCCTGCACCAATGCTGCAAATTGCAAAGCATTGCTTGCAGGCGCAGCCCTTGAAGCATGGTCTTAGTGCTGGGTAGTATTATGCTGGAGTTACAAACAAATTAAACCTTTTTTGTAAGATGCTTTGTACTGTATGATTTTCCTATTTCACAATGTAGTGTAGTATTGACTGTGTATGTGCTTGTTTCATTTGATGTGTGTATACAAATGCAACTTTATGTATAACATAACAAATTCTTTTTTTTGTGTAGGATTCGATGTAGAAAATATTTAAGGTGTACTTATATATATAATATTATATAAGCATACTTAGGTGCCATCCCATTACCTTGTCCCACAGCACAGGGGTAGAATTTTATCTGCGACTGCTAACAGCGGAGCGAGGTTCACAGAGAGTCAAATCGGGGGGAGGGCTGTACTAAACAGCACATCAGCCTGTTCTTCTACACCTGACCCGCTGCCCATGATGATGTCACACTGGGCTAACCGGCGGCCCTGTTTTATTTATTGTTGTGACATGTTGATGTAGTTTTAATACGGTGATGCGTATTAAAACTACATCATGTCACAACAATAAATAACATTTTGGGGCAAAGTAACGGCCACTGCGCTCCTACTCCTTCACACTGTGCTGCGGCACTGCCTGTGCTTCTCTCCACACCACACACTATGTGCAGCTGCTGGGCCGGCCCACCAGCTGCCGGCCCACCGGGATTTTTCCCGGTATCCCGGCGGCCCAATCCGGCCCTGGGTGGGAATACTCATTAGTTCAGGGGCTCCCTTCCAACTCCATCAGCAATATAAAGACCCAGAGGGCAGGTTTATGGTAATCACAGGTTTGTTGTTCAACAGACCCATTACATTGGCTAATGTCTACTGTCCTAACCAATCCCAGCACCTCTTCCTCCCAGGAGTCACCCGTAAGATATTAGAATTACAGACTGGTGTTTTGTACCTGGGGGGCGACTTCAATGCACCCTGGGACCCTACTCTGGACACCTCTAATGGCATCTCCAGCACCCCTCTCAAAATTTTAAAATGCATGGCAGCCTCAGATGGCTGAGCTGGCAGTTCACGGACATATGGCGCACCCATCACCCAACAAATAAAAATTTCACCTTCTACTCCCACCCACATTGCAAATACTCAAGGATTGACTACTTATTCACTGACTCCACAGGCCGTATAATCACCAAAAGTAGTAATATACATTCAATCACTTGGTCCGATCATGCCCCAATCAGTTGTACAATCGAGTGGCCTAGTGTCTCGATCACACCTTACATATGGAAGCTTGACGATACACTCTTAGATGATCAGGTATTTAATAAGGAGATCAGAAATGCAATAATAGAGTTCTTCCGCATGAATGCGAATGAGGATATTGAGGGTACCACTATATGGGAAGCCTATAAATGCACCATCAGGGGACTTTTAATTAAACGAAAGGCCAGACTTAATAGGCTGAGAAGGGAGCATTATGTCTTCCTTCTGTCACAGGTTACGAAGGCTGAACAGCTCCACAAAGCCAACCCCTCATCAGATGCTAACTTAAAGCTTTTAACGTCCACCAGACAAGACCTGCTACAGTTTTTGCAGGAAGATTATAAAAAAAAAGCACTTATCATGAGACAGGTTTTCTTCGAACAAGGAGACAGAGCAGGGGAACTCCTAGCTAGGGCTATCACAAGGAGAAGGCTCAAGGCCCATGTACATCATATGACGGACATAGAGGGTAATACTAAGGTGGATGGGGAGGGAATTGCGGACATCTTCAGGGGGTACTATGAGTCGCTTTACAACATACAAAACACTGATCAAAACGCAGATAACAACCCTCCGCTTTCACATAACATAGAAGACATACAGACTTATCTAGAAGGGGTTGACCTACCTAGAATAGCAGAAGAAGAGGCTGAGTCGCTCGACTCACCTATTCTGACAGAAGAAATCAAGAAAGCCATAAAAGACCTCCCCTCGGGGAAAAGCCCCGGACCTGATGGCTATGGGCTTAGATACTATAAGGTGTACGCAGATATTTTAGCACCTGAACTGGCCTCTATTTTTAACTCGCTTGCTCAGCTCCTCAAATGCCTAAACTATGTTGGAGGCGTATGTTACGGTAATCCCTAAACCTGGAAAACCGCATGACAGACCTGAAAATTATCGGCCCATTTCGCTATTAAACACGGATGTGAAAATCCTTGCCAAGGTGTTAGCTAATCGCCTGAATAGATACCTTCCAGACTTAATTTCCACTGACCAAGTGGGTTTTATCCCAGCGCGCGAGGCCAGGGACAACACCCTGAAAATATTGCAGATGATAACTTATGCCCAGATAAATAAGGAACCTCTATCCCTGGTCACTACTGACGCCGAAAAGGCGTTTGACCGGGTCAGTTGGGTGTTTATGCAGCAAACGCTAAGTAAATTTGGCTTTGGACCCGGTCCTCATAAACCAAATCATGTCTCTTTATTTGTCACCAAAATGCTAGAGTGCGTGTAAATGGTATCCTCTCAAAATCTTTCCAAATTAAAAATGGAACTAGGCAGGGATGCCCGCTCTCCCCACTAATATTTGCCCTTACTGTTGAGGTACTAGCAGAGCTAACTCTCGTATCAGAGGTATTTTCATAGGTAATGAAGAGCATAAATTATCTATGTATGCGGACGATGTCCTACTAACGTTGTCAGACTCATCCAACTCCCTTAAGGAGGGCCTTGCTGGAATTCACAGAATTTGGTAGGGTCTCAAATTTCCTTCTCAATCCCCACAAATCGGAGATCCTTAATGTCACAGAGCCCGTGGAGGTGTTCGACACCCTTAAACTAAATTGCCCGATCAAAATAGCCTCTCACCACATTAAGTACCTAGGAATAACCGTAACACCTAACTTACAAGATACCTCAGATACCAATTATAAAAATATTAGGGATGATATACTGAAGGATCTCTCTGACTGGAAGAAAAAAAACATCTCCTGGATGGGACGTGTAGGGATAATAAAGATGAATGTGCTCCCAAGAGTATTATATATCATGCAAACGATCCCGTTAACACCTACCCCGCCATATTTACATCACATTCAGACAGCCATCGAGGCTTATATATGGAATGGGGTGAGACCTAGAATTAGTAAATGCGCAATTTATTTGCCTAGACACAGAGGGGGACTGGGTGTCCCTCTCTTAAAAGATTATCAGAGAGCAATTTCACTCCAAAGATTAGTAGAGTCTTGCCAGGGCTCACGCAATAAGGCATGGATTCAAATAGATAGAGAGATTTTTCAACGAGGTAATGTAGGTGCGATGGCCTGGATATCTCCCGTCAACCGCCCGAAACTCATTTTGCAATATCCCATGCTCGCTGAGGTCTTTGTGAGATGGGACGCTCTGCTGCGGGAAGACTCTTATGTCTCCACTTCTGCTTCACCAAACATTCCCATATGGGGGAACCCAGATATAGGTATGGAGACCAGACCATATACCCTCGGAGCACACCATTCCCTAGCTGACACAGTTATAACTCACATTCTTGATCGTGACAAGACTAAGACACTTGCTGAATTAGCAGACTGGCACCCGATCACTTTCAATCTCATGTTCAGAGTAGCCCAGATCAAACACTTTTTTGACACGCATAAAGACAAATCAGAGCTGATAAGAAGTAGGACGCCTTTTGAATCCCTATGTACAGCTGTAAAAGCACCTTCCCACCTGATTTCACAGATTTCATACAAATTATTACAAAATATACATATACAGTCCACTTGGCAAGATGAGCTAGGGCAAGAAATCACGTCCAAGGATTGGATTAAAATCTTAGCAGAGCTAGAAGAGCCTCAATCTCTATGAAAATTCAGGAAGCCCACTACAAACTGTTAAGTAGATGGTATCTCACACCTAATCGGTTACACAAAATCTACCCACACATTACTGGGGAGTGCTGGAGAGGCTGCGGTGCTGAGGGCACCCTCCTACATATCTGGTGGAACTGCCCACTGATCCAACCCTTCTGGGAGGGGGTGCTGGGAGAAATAGGTAGGATCCTAGGGATGGTTATCCCTCCAATGCCTAGTTATCTGATATACCATGATTTTCCTAAAATAATAGGAGAGGACAGATATTCTTCTATTCTTGTTAATGTTGAATGGAGCAAAGGGGCTCAAAACCTACATACTGGAAACAAACGCAAATCCCGAACATTCAGGAATGGAGATCAAAATTACAGATCTGCTCAGACTCGAGCGATATAACTATCTAAAAATAGGCAAATTGGTGACACATGAAATGATGACCTTGGTTTGGGAAGGGAAGGGATTTTAAATCAACCATGTACCCTGCCCAATGGACATACCATTTCACCCCCTTTTTTTTTTCTCCTCTTCCTTCCTCTCGCCCCCTTTCCCAACCTCCTTTTCTACCTACTCCCCCCCCCTTTCTCCTCACATCTAAATAGCCTCTTAACCTAAACCCTAATTTAAGTTGAAATGTCAGGACCCTAGATAATCTCAGTCCGTATGGTTTAAGTAGGTTGAGTCAGTTAATGAAAGCAGCAACAAAGTACCTTGATGTTAGTCCCTAGGTACTATGATACCTGAAGAATATAAACTATAAAACCTAACGAGGAGCCAAACTCGTTACGTCAAGCTCAATATCATTTTGATGTTGATGACTTATCCATTTGGAGAAGAGGACTAGCTTATGAACATGTAAACCTTACTGTTTAATAGTACCTGTATATCTGTTTTATTATATTGCTATTATTGTACTGTTACTTAACCTTCTCGACAATAAACTTGTTTTGGAAAAAAAAACAAAAAAAACCTGCAATGCAGCCATTTTGAGTCTTGTCGGTATAGCTGTACTGCAAGCATTTTAGCCTGTAACGCAACGTCAGTCCTGCACTCAAAAAAATGACGCTTTTGCGTGGGATTTCCAAAGCGCTGCCATTACAAGTTTTGCGGTGAAGCTAAAATGCTTGCGTTCCAGCCTATACTACTGAGACCAGTAGTTATGAGTTTTACGCAACAAAACTGTTACACAAAACTCATAACTAAAATATTACAAAGTACACTAACACCCATAAACTACCTATTAGCGCCTAAACCAAGGCCCTCCCCCACTGCAAACACTAAATTAAACTTATTAACCCCTAATCTGCTGCTCCCGATATCGCCACCACTAATAAAATTTATTAAACCCTATTCCGCTGCTCCCCAACATCGTCACCACTATAATAAAGTTATTAACCCCTATTCCCCCATACCCCTACATCGCCCACACTATAATAAAGATATTAACCCCTATTCCGCCACTCCCCGACATCACCGCCACTAAATAAAGTTATTAACCCGTAAACCTCTGACCTCCCATATCACTGCCACTAAATAAACCTATTAACCTTTAAACCTCAATCCCCACACATTAACCCCTAAACCTAACAACCCCCTAACTTTAAATTAAAATTACAAGATCCCTATCTTAAAATAAATATAAACTTACCTGGGAAATTAAAAAAAAATAAGTTTAAACTATAAATTAAACTAACTTACTATTATACTAAATAATTACATATATTTATACTTAAATAATTAAATTACTAATTAAAAAACCTAACACTACTAAAAAAAATTAAATCTACAATTACAAAAAAACAACAAACACTAAATTATGAAAATAACAACTAAATATCCAAAATAAAACCATTACACCTAATCTAATAGCCCTAAAAAATAAAGCACCCCCCAAATAAAAAAACCCTAGCCTACAATAAACTACCAACAGCCCTTAAAAGGGTATTTTGTAGGGCTTTGCCCTAAAGAAATCAGCTCTTTTCCCTGAAAAATATACAAAGACTCCCCAACAGTAAAACCCACTACCCAACCAACCCCCCAAGATAAAAACCTATTCTAAAAAAAACCTAAGCTACCCATTGCCCTGAAAAGGGTATTTGTATGGGCATTTCCCTAAAGGGCATTCAGCTCTTTTTCTTTCCCTGATAAGGCAAACCCTAATCTAAAAAAAAAAACAACCCAAAAAAATCTAACACTAACCCCTGACGATCCACTTACAGTTTCTGAAGTCCGAACATCCAGGCGGCGAGAAGTCATTATCCAGGCAGCAAAGTCTTCATCCAGGCGGCAAAGTCTTCATCCATCCAGGTGGAAAAGTCTTCTATCTTCATCCAGGGGGCATCTCTATCTTCATCTGGCGTCATCTTCTATCTTTATCCTGGCGGCGCGGAGCGGGGTCCATCCTGTAGACATCCGGCACAGAACATTCTCTTAATACGGTCGCCGCCGTATACTGAATCTTCAATGCAAGGGAGCCTTTTCAAAATCAAAATTAAATTAGCCAATAGGAATGCAAGGGACGCCATTTTAAAAAAAGCTCCCTTGCATTGAACATTCAGTATACGGTGGCGACCGTATGAAGAGAATTGCTCCACGCGGTTGTCTTCAAGATGACCCGCTCCGCACCGCCGGGATAAGATAGAAGATCCCGATGGGATGAAGATAGAAGATGCCGGCCTGGATGAAGATAGAAGACGCCGCCTAGATAGATGAAGACATCGCCGTTTGGATGAAGACTTCTCGCTGCCTGATTTCTGAACTTCAGAAACTGTAAGTGAATGCTCGGGGGTTAGTGGTTAGATTTTTTAGAACTTTTTTTGGGTGTTTTTTTTTTTTTTTTTTTTTAGATTAGGGGTTTTGGCTTTTCTTAAAGAGAGCTGAATGCCCTTTTCAGGGCAATAAAAAGAGCTGAATGCTCTTTTAAGGGCAATGCCCATGCAAATGCCCTTTTCAGGGCAATGGGTAGCTTTTTTTTTTGGAGTTAGGTTTTTTATTTTGGGGAATTGGTTGGGTGGTGGGTTTCACTGTTGGAGGGTCTTTGTATTTTTTTCAGGGAAAAGAGCTGATTTATTTAGGGCAATGCCGCTATAAATACAATTTTAAGGGCTGTTGGTAGTTTATTGTAGGCTGGGGGGGGTTATTTTGAGGTTTTTTTTTTATAGGGCTATTAGATTAGGTGTAATGGGTTTTTAATTTGGATAATTTGTTTTGTTATATTTCGTTAATTTAGTGTTTATTATTTTTTGTAATTTAGTATTTTCTAATTTTTGTAATTGTAATTTTTTTTTAGTAGTGTTAGGTTTTTTTTAATGTGTATTTAGTTTTATTTAATTGTAGTTATTTTAATTTTAGTATATTAGTAGAAGTTTGTTTCATTTTTAGTTTAAACTTAGTTTTTTTTAATTTCCCAGGTAAGTTTTTATTTTATTTTAAGATAGGGATCTTGTAATTTTAATTTAAAGTTAAGGGGTTGTAGGTTTATGGGTTAATAGTTTAATTTAGTTTTTTGCGATGTGGGAGCTGGCGGTGGTTTAGGGGTTAATAGGTTTATTTAGTGGCAGTGATGTGGGGGAGGCCAGAGGGTTTAGGGGTTAATAACTTTATTTAGTGGCAGCGATGTCGGGGAGAGCGGGGCAGAATAGGGGTTAATATCTTTATATAGTGTGGGCGATGTTGGGGTGCGGGAGAATAGGGGTTAATAACTTTATATAGGTGGCAGCGAGATCATGAGCTGCAGATTAGGGGGTTTATAACATTATGTAGGTGTTGGCGATATCGGGAGCGGCAGATTAGGGGTTAATAACATTATGTAGGTGTCAGCGATGTCGGGGGCAGCAGATTAGGGGTGTTTAGATGTGGGATTTATGTTAGGGTGTTAGGTTTAAACTTAACTTTGTTTTCCCAATAGTGTTGCGTTACGGAGCTTTTCATTCCACGATCGCAGGTGTTAGTTTTTTTTATAACACCTTCTCTCAATTGATGTCTATGGGGAATGCGTGCACGAGCACGTCAAAGCAGCGCTTGGATTTTGTGTGGTATGGATTTCTTCACCACCATATCACACTCACAAGGCGGCTTTTTAGAAACTTGTAATGGCAGCGCTATGGAGGGTGAAATAACGCAACTTTTGTTGCATTCGTTTTGCACCCTCTATACATCAAAACTTGTAATCTGGGTGATTGTAATTTATATAGCTATCTACCTGCAATTTATTTCTGCATGTATTACAATAAAAAATACTTGGCTAGATCACGAGTTTGGCGTTAGCCTTAAAAAGAAGTGTTGAGAGGTCCCAACGCTGCTTTTTAACGCCCGCCGGTATTACGAGTCTGGCAGGTACAGGTGTACCGCTCACTTTTCTTCCGCGACTCGAGGCTACTGCAAATCCCCTTACGTCAATTGCGTATCCTATCTTTTTTAATGGGATTTGCCTAACGCCGGTATTACGAGTCTTGGAAGAAGTGAGCGGTAGACCCTCTCCTGTCTAGACTCCTACCGCATTTAAAAGTCAGTAGTTAAGAGTTTTATGGGCTAACGCCGGAACATAAAGCTCTTAACTAAAGTGCTAAAAAATACACTAACACCCATAAACTACCTATTAACCCCTAAACCGAGGCCCCCCCACATCGCAAACACTAAAATAACATTTTTTAAACCATAATCTGCCGACCGGACATCGCCGCCAGCTACATTATACCTATGAACCCCTAATCTGCTGCCCCTAACATCACCGACACCTACATTATATTTATTAACCCCTAATCTGCCGCCCCCAATGTCACCGCCACCTACCTACAATAATTAACCCCTAATCTTCTGACCCCAACGTCACCGCTACTATAATAAATTTATTAACCCCCTAAACCTAAATCTAACCCTAATCCCCCCCTAATTTAAATATAATTTTAAATAATCTGAAAAAAATATTACAATTAACTAAATTATTCCTGTTTAAAACTAAATACTTACCGATAAAATAAACCCTAAGCTAGCTACAATTTAACTAATAGTTACATTTGTAGCTAGCTTCGGATTTATATTTATTTTACAGGCAACTTTGTATTTATTTTAACTAGGTACAATAGTTAATAACTATTTTATAACTGCCTAGCTAAAATAAGTACAAAATTACCTGTAAAATAAATCCTAACCTAAGTTACAATTACACCTAACACTACACTATCATTAAACTAATTACCTAAACTACCTACAATTAATTACAATTAAATTCAATAAACTAAATTACAAAAAAACAAACACTAAATTACAGAAAATAAAAAAAAGAATTCCAAGAATTTTAAACTAATTACACCTAATCTAATCCCCCTAATAAAATAAAAAAGCCCCCAAAAATAATAAAATTTCCCTACCCTATACTAAATTACAAATATCCCTTAAAAGGGCCTTTTGCGGGGCATTGCCCCAAAGTAATCAGCTCTTTTACCTGTAAAAAAAAATACAATACCCCCCAAACATTAAAACCCACCACCCACACACCGCTACTCTAAAACTCACCCAATCCCCCCTTAAAAAAACCTAACACTAACTCCCTGAAGTTCAACCTACCTTGAGCCATCTTCACCCAGCACAAGTGGTCCTCCAGAGGGTCCGAAGTCTTCATCCGATCGGGGCAGAAGAGGTCCTCCAGACGGCAGAAGGCTTCATCCAGGCTACATCTTCTATCTTCATCCTTCCGGAGCGGAGCGGGTCCATCTTCAATCCAGCCAGCGCAGAGCCATCCTCTTCAAATGATGTCCTAATGAAGAATGAAGGTTCCTTTAAATGACGTCATCCAAGATGGCGTCCCTTGAATTCCGATTGGCTGATAGGATTCTATCAGCCAATCGGAATTAAGGTAGGAAAAATCCTATTGGCTGATTGGATCAGCCAATAGGATTGAGCTCACATTCTATTGGCTGTTCCAATCAGCCAATAGGATTTTTCCTACCTTAATTCCGATTGGCTGATAGAATCCTATCAGCAAATCGGAATTCAAGGGACGCCATCCTGGATGACGTCATTTTAAGGAACCTTCATTCTTCGTTAGGACGTCGTTTGAAGAGGATGGCTCCATGTCGGCTGGATTGAAGATGGACCTGCTCTGCTCCAGAAGGATGAAGATAGAAGATGCAGCCTGGATGAAGCCTTCTGCCGTCTGGAGGACCTCTTCTGCCCCGATCGGATGAAGACTTCGGACCCTCTGGAGGGCCACTTGTGCCCGGCTGGGTGAAGACGGCTCAAGTTAGGGTGATCTTCAGGGGGTTAGTGTTAGGTTTTTTAAGGAGGGATTGGGTGGGTTTTAGAGTAGGGGTGTGTGGGTGGTGGGTTTTAATGTTGGGAAGGTATTGTATTTTTCTTTTACAGGTAAAAGAGCTGAATACTTTGGGACAATGCCCCACAAAAAAGGTCCTTTTAAGGGCTATTTGCAATTTAGTATAGGGTAGGGACATTTTATTATTTTGGGGGGCATTTTTATTTTATTAGGGGGATTAGATTAGGTGTAATTAGTTTAAAATTCTTGTAATTCTTTTTTTATTTTCTGTGATTTAGTGTTTTTTTTCTCGTAATTTAGTTTAGTGAATTTAATTGTAATTAATTGTAGGAAGTTTAGGTAATTAGTTTAATGATAGTGTAGTGTTAGGTGTAATTGTAACAGGTTAGGATTTATTTTACAGGTAATTTTGTACTTATTTTAGCTAGGCAGTTATTAAATAGTTAATAAATATTTAATAACTATTGTACCTAGTTAAAATAAATACAAAGTTGCCTGTAAAATAAATATAAATCATAAGCTAGCTACAATGTAACTATTAGTTATATTGTAGCTATCTTATGGTTTATTTTATAGGTAAGTATTTAGTTTTAAATAGGAATAATTTATTTAATTGTAGTTATTTTATTTAGATTTATTTAAATTATATTTAAATTAGGGGGGTGTTAGGGTTAGGGTTAGACTTAGGTTTAGGGGTTAATAACTTTATTATAGTGGCGGCGATGTTGGCAGCTGCAGATTAGGGGTTAATTAATTTAATATAGTTGCGGCGACGTGGGGGGGCAGATTAGGGGTTAATAACTTTAATGTAGGTGTTGGCGATGTTGGGGGCAGTAGATTAGGGGTTAATAGTATAATGCAGGTGGCGACGATATTGGGGGCAGCAGATTAGGGGTTAATAAGTGTAAGATTAGGGGTGTTTAGACTCGGGGTTCATGTTAGGGTGTTAGGTGTAGGCATAACTTTTATTTTCCCATAGGAAACAATGGGGCTGCGTTAGGAGCTGAAAGCTGCTTTTTTGCAGGTGTTAGGTTTTTTTCAGCCGGCTCAGCCCCATTGTTTCCTATGGGGAAATTGTGCACAAGCACGTTCAGCCAGCTCACCGCTGACTTAAGCAACGCTGGTATCGAGGTGAGATGTGGAGCTAAATTTTGCTCAACGCTCACTTTTCTGATGCTAACGCAGCCATTCAGAAAACTCGTAATACCAGTGTTGTTTTAAGTGAGCGGTGAAACAAAAAGGCTTGTTAGCACCGCACGGCTCTACCGACAAAACTCGTGATCTAGGCGACTGTTTTGTAGCATTTTAAAATATATTAAATATGTACACAATTGGGCTTAGTATGCAAATGATCTTCTTTGGGCATTGGTGATGCTTAAAATAATACATTTAAAATAAGTATATAAAGTCAGTGTATATCTCTATCTTAGTTGTAGAAAACATAAATCCCTCTCAAGTTGATTTCATTTTTTTTTTAGATTCATACAAGAAATATAAGCTTATTTTTATGCGAGGTCAAATATGCAGTGGATGGAGCTCATTATATACATTATTTATCCTCTAAATATATTTATAAAAATGACCTGCATAGCTATTAAAATGAACATTATAGAGAAGGTGGGGAAAGAGGCAACCTAAGCTTTACCTTTTTTCTGAGATTAGCTGCAAAGAAAAAAAAATGCTAGGAAACTATTTATGTTATCCATGTTTATTAGTAAATGAATACACAAGCATGATATATGTACTATCCATAGCCAATATTAGTGAAACAACTGTATTCAGATTTGTCTATGAATTTATTCATACCCTTTATTGTTGTGATCTTTGCATTCATTTTCAATTAAAAAAAATAAAATAATTGACATGTTTTCTTAGTTTTAAGATTTGGGCTGTCATTTAAATCTTTTTAACTATATATTTGGACTACCAGCCTCCAAGAACAATGGGACCCTTCATCTAAATAAATAGCTTTAAAATGATCAATAGATTGATCACCCACTGCAATTGCTCATATTTCAATCCCTATGGACATAATTAATCGAAAATTACTACATAGATACATGTATGTACAATTAAGTATTATTCTAATAATCAGTTCAGGATTATTAAAACACCAACTACCCTTTGCATCAAGATATAAATATACAATAGTGCAATCAATACAAGTTTGTATCTTAAACTATTTATTCTTACTTTTTTTTCTTAACAAATACAATTAAAAAAAATCCAAACAATTAAAAGGTGGTGTAACAAACAGTAAACCATGTTCCAGGCCGGGCCTGCGTCTTCAACAGCGTCTGGTGTAGTACTGATGTTCTAAGCTATAATCAATGGCTGAGAGATCCAACTCACCACAAAACCTTACTGGGACACTTAAACACGGTAACCAAGCAGAGGTCTGGGATAAGAAAGCAATGAGACTAAACTTAGTAGTTGAACTCTATCTAGCACTTTAATCAGCACCTTCAAAGTAAAAACAAAAACAAATAAGTACTAGAATGCAACTCTAAATACCAATGAAAACAAGTCTTAGTAAAAGTTTAGTCTAGCTGTCCAGATGAAGACAAACTCTCATAGGTGACTTAAATGCAGATCTCTTGAAAGCATCCAAGGTAAACGGAAGCAATAGTAGTCAGACAGTCATGGTCAAAGCCTCTCAGGGAAAAGCAACAGAAATTATTTAACAAACACAGTTAGAAACAAGCTAAAGACAAATACCAAATCCGTTTAAAACAGGTGGCTAATACAGAAGTCAGAGGAAGCTAAGATCAAACCAGTAAAGCCAAACAACAAACTGCCAGACAAAGAAGTCAGAATACTCTATACACAAGCATCATCATGCTGCAAACAGAGAGCTTATACATACTACTACAATTAAGGCCTAATTGATCTTCTAGACCTCCTTTAAGGTACAGCAGGACAGAAATCACGCTCTTAGACAAATTCCTCTTATGACAGGTAGTATAATCAATAAATGTTTGAAACTTAAAATCTTTAGTGTTACTATTTTTTTTATGAATACAGTTCTAAAATTTTCCAACGGTTCATAGCTGATGTTTTATGCTAAAGTGCAAATGTTTTACAAATCAAAAAAGTTTAACTTGTTAAAAGTATAAAAATATCCTTTAATGAATCTCAACATTATATAGGACAAACGTATCAGTTGAGAGTAAACATATGATTCGACCAAGAATAGCTATCACTATGAAGCCGAAGTCATATGGACCATAGTGAAGTTTACATGAAGGCATTGTGAGTATAGAATTTAGACTGGTAAACAAATATAAGGATCTTCACTCATTGGATGCAGCCCTCATGGTACGTTGAGTAAAAATGACTAATTAACATGTGGGAACATACTCACACCAGACTGGATTTTGGATTTAAAGCAGTCAGTTCTGGATCAGGAGTGAGTGTTGACTATTCCACAAAATGATTTGTTGACATAAGATTTGCTACTGGCCACTTTATTTATATTAATATAACATTGGTTATGATGATTAATATAGCTTGGGTCTGAGGCTGCTACTAATTAGATAATTCAGATTGACTCTACAACGTGAAGGAATTTTTCCTTTTCTTTTTATAAATGTTTATATGCTAGTAAAAACTATATTTAGGCAAAATATATATTTAATTTTCTTTCAAGCTAATAGTTCAATGTTGCTTCGCTTTGAAAGTGGAAATTCTAAATCCAAAATATTTTATTAACAGATAAGTATACTGTTAAAATAATTTATTGTCATTTCACATAAAAGTGTAGAGTCTGCTATCTCAGCTGTTGTACATTTATAATTTTTTAATGAATGTAACCTTGAAATCCAAGAACATAGAGTTTATTCGATTTTTCTATCAGACTGTTTCCCAAAGCCATATATTATAATTTTCTTTCAGTTGCTAGACTTTTTTCGTGTTATAATTGCTACAGTGTTTATGGTTCTGCACCTAACCTGTAAAAGAGAAGACCATGGTGCCGATTTAACATGCTGCGAATGCAGTTGTTTCAGCGGAAACTATAAGTTAAGAAGTAAGACCGCTGCTCCTTAACTCATCACCACCTCTGCGGTGGTGGACAGCAATCATCCCGATCGGATTGACACCCCCTCGCGAATGTGCAGGGGTGGCATTGCACAAGCATTTCACCAGAAATGCTTGTGCAATGTTAAATGCTGACAGCGTATGCTGTCGGCATTTAGCGACGTCGACTGGACATGATCCCCCAAGTGTCCTATTCTCCAAAGCTCTCTGGTCTGGTGAGATTATATAAGATACCTTGTTAGTAATATGAAGCCCCTCAAGTTTTGATTTAAAGACAATATTGTACCTGGGACCTGTGCTTCTCATTAATGGGATCTTACTAGTAATGCTTTATGTTAAAGAGAGACACTTACTTTACAATGCAATGCTCAGTGAGGTAAGCTGATGATTTTTCTCCAGGCTGCTGAGTTTTTAAAGAGATACTGTATCCATATTTCTTATTTTATGATTCAGATATATCATGCACTTTTAAGCAACTTTCTAATTTACTCCTATTATCAAATTTTACTTGTTTTCTTTGTATCTTTATTTGAAAAAGCAGGAATGTAAGTTTACGAGCCGGCCTATTTTTGGTTCAGGACCCTGGATAGCGCCTGCTGATTAATGGCTACATTTAGCCACCAATCAGCAAGCGCTACCCAGGTGCTGAACCAAAGATGGGAAAGCTCGTCAGCTTAAATTACTGCTTTTTTAAATAAAGATACCAAGAGAACAAAGAAACATTGGTAACAGAAGTAAGTCAGAAAGTTGCTTAAAACTGTATGCTTTATCTGAATCATGAAAGAAAAAAATTTGAATTTAGTATCCCTTTAAGAATTAAGCCCCAAGTGCTAAGTTTAGAAAAACAAAACCCTCCACAGACTTAACTTAACAACAAAAAATGTCCAAGTAGCTTTTTTATTAAAATTGAAATAGGGAAGTATAATACAATGGGGCCTATTTATCAATACGCTGGAATTCCACAGCGTAATTGTGGCGAGCTTGATTCTCCTTATTTATCAAAGCCTACAGACTGGCAAAAGTAGAATTTTGTGACGTAACATACGATCCGCCGGTCTCAGTCCGACACAGATCGATGCTTACGTCACTAAAGATGTTCCGAATGCAAATTCGGCACTATCTGACTACTTTTGCAAGTTATCAAATAACTACCAGGTACGCTCGCCACTATTCCGGCCTAGCGTACCTGCTTTTCAATCAATGGGAGTCTGAAAGCAGCGAAAGCTCATGTTCGATGCTGCCAGATATCCCATTCATTCCTATGGGAGAATAAAATTTAAGTTTACACCTAACACCCTAACATATACCCGAGTCTAAACACCCCTAATCTGCCACCCCCTACACCGCCGCCACCTACATTATACTTTTTAACCCCTAATCTGCCGCCCCCTACACTGCCGCCACCTACATTATACTTATTAACCCCTAATCTGCTGCCCCCTACACCGCCGCCACCTACATTATACTTATTAAACCCTAATCTGCCGCCCCCTACACCACCGCCACCTACATTATACTTATAATTCTTCAAGGCTTCATTGAAATATAGACGTTGCCTTAATGGGGTTCTTATTCTTGTTCCTCTCTTGCCCTTACCCAACCATCTTAGAGGCACACTGGAAAATCCCCAACCCTGCATTTAAGAGGCTAGTAGAAATGCTGGATGATCAATTTTCCCCTTTAAAGTGATGATAAATCCTAGTGTTTTTTAAACACTAGGATTTACCAGTGCTACAAATATAGGGGACTTTCAGTCATGAAGTAGAAAAAAAAAAGTTCCTTTATTTGCATCCAGCGAATGCTGCGCTAAGAGCCTCAGGCAGCCCACGGCTGAACGCTATTTTATCAGTGAGGTGATATTAGCCAACAGTGTGCTAGCCATACAGCATAATGCCAACTGGATCGCACGGCTATTGGCTAAGAGCTGGAAATATCACCTCATTGAAAGAATAGCGCTCTGCTGTGGGCTGCCTGAGGCGCTCACTGCAGCATCAGCTGCAGGCAAATAAAGAAACTTTCAGTATGAAGTTTTTTATACTTCATGAATGAAAATCTACTTTATTTGTAGCACTAGTAAATCCCAGCATTTCACAAACGCTAGGATTTACCATCACCTTAAGACAAGAAGCTTTAGTATAAATACTATATAAATAATATAGTACAATGTATGCTGGGGAAGGAATGAATGGTTATTTTAAAGCTGGTTGTCACTGGTGGGAGAATTGATTATTCAGCATTTCCACTGGTTCACTAGAGCAGAAATATTTACAGTAAATATACAGCATAACACATTATTAAATATGAATATTGCTTAAATATGCTTTTTTATGTTTTCATCTATTTAACTGCAAAGGGTGCCAATATACTTATAGACAGTAGATATATACAGCATATGTATTTTTGTGTATATATGTCTGTAAATACATATATATACATATAAAAACATAAATACATATGTAAACATATATATATATATATATATATATATATATATATACACACACATATACCTTTTTTAGAGATGTATATGTATGTATCTCTATGTTAACGCTCTTTGGGGCATATCTATGAAGCTACGGATAGAGCTTGAGGCCCCTCCGATCGAGTACGATCTGGTGGATTGACACCCCCCTGCTGGCGGCCGATTGGCCGAGATTCTGCAGGGGGCGGCGTTGCACCAGCAGCTCTTGTAAGCTGCTAGTGCAATGCTGAATACGGAGAGCGTATTGCTCTCCGTATTCAGCGAGGTCTGGCGGATCTGATCCGTACTGTCGGATCAGGTCCGCCAGACTTTGATAGAGGCCTTTGCCTGCCTTTTTTTTCTAACACCTGAGACCGCATATATTTGAGCCTTTATAACTTTTTAGCATTTTTTTAATATAATGTTTATTAGATAATGTTATTATTAGTGTAACTTATTTTTCAAGGTATTTTTGATGTGTTTTGTGACACTTTTTCGTTTCGCAAAACATTAACCAAAGCTCTGAGGTCACATTATCCCGATGGACGTTAACTTCAATTGCCCTCCAGTGATCATGTTTACTTTCAACTTTTAATGTGTGCGCTACAATCAACGCGCAGGCATCCATGATAAACCCCTTTTTGTTCCTGCGTAACTGTAAGCGTGCCACTCGTAATCTGGCCCACAGTGTTTGAGCATCACCCCATACAACACAGAAGGGTATGGGATCCCAGTTGAGAAGAGAACTCATTCTTTCCAGTGAGAGATTTTTACACTCCTCTCATTAGTAGGTCAGCGTCATTTTGCCATAACTTACCTAATGTATTTAGTGTATGGGGGCAGTGCCCCCAAAAAAGCCACTGTCACCTAAAGGCAACATACACAGTACCATTAAAATAAATATGGTGATTACCCATTTTAAAATGGGAGGTCTCATACCCCATTAGGTAGCACATGATTGCCATATAAATGTCATCCATATGTCTACTTGATGCCTTTTACGCTGCTGAGGGCTTTAAATTGACACTAACACCCAAAATAATGGGGTCACATGCCCCCCCGTTGGCTATGTACTGACCATTGTTTCAACAGTGATCACCTGTCAGAACCATAAGCATATAGGTTTACTGCTAGCGCCGTTACCACTCTAGTGAAAGCGCTAATTAGCAATCCACTTGTAATCTAGCCCTATACGTATAAAATCCTAAATTTTGCTGTTTTGGTAAGTTGAACTGATGCTAAAATGTAGGAAAATAAAATGTGGGTTTGAAATATTTAGAAAATAATTACTCCCCTGCTGCCATTTACTATGTACACCATAGCAAATGAAATTAAAAAATGTTGTTTTTGTGTGTGTATTTAATATGGTGTTGTTTTCTCATATGATGATATTTCTGCAAAATTAAATAATGAAAATATATCCCAAAGTTTTTAACTACACATAATTGAACATTTTATATTACAGTCTCATACCTTTAAGTTGTTTAATCAATCTTGACCAACTTCACCCCACCCCCAGTAGCTAGAGTATTTAATGTTACAAAAGAGGTTGAAGAATCAACATGCGAGCTTCTAAAATCAGGATAAAGGTAGGTAACCTACTTTAGGTTATGTGTCCCAAGGATCTTGTGCCGGGGCGGGGGGGGGGGGGGATCTGTAGGGGTCACTGGGCATGTGGATGGGTGTTTTTTTTGTTGTTGTTTTTTTAGATTAAAGTTTTTTTTGGGTTGTCAAACAAATTTCTAATTAAGAGTGATAGTTTTTTTAGTGTTAAAAAATGGTCCCCTTATCTGCTGGTTTGCACCTTGTGTTATTAGTTTTGCTTTAATTTTTTTTCAGTTTAATTTTTTTTTAATGTTCAAACCTGCTGTTTCATGTATATGATAGAAACAGTTTTGAGTAGAACATACTTTTAAACCTGAGATTGACTTTTATTGCAAGAATAATGTTGGCCAATGGGAGAGGATGGCATGGAAGTTAATTTAATGTAACACATTAACAGAGGTGTACATATATGTTGATAGCAAAGCACTGCTGCATATAGTGATATTATTAAGTCTACAGCTTATTCAGACCGCTTCAGGGGAAATATTTATTTACTTCATTGATATGGATGAATAATGTGTAGCTGTCACAAGTAATGTAAAAATTGTCATTGTTTTGCTTGTTTTCCGTATTACTGCAAGCAGCCCTTTCACACATGAATCACAAAACAGACCAACAACATATGTTTAGGTCAGAGTGAGAACTGCTCTTTACCAGTGACTGTACCCTGTTTGTTTCATGCCTCCACTATCCCTGCGTGCATAGGGCTAGATTTATCAAAGCTGAGGAGTACAGGGGCACGTATACGCGCCCCTGTACGCCTCAGCTCGCCTGTGGCGGGGCGAAATTACCCGCAGGTAATCAACATTGCACACAAGCGCAATTTTGCGCTCGCATGCAATCCCGCCCCCTGCCCGCGCAAGCCAATCACGTATGGACAGGAGCTGTCAATCTCCTCGGTCGGACTCGACCGCGGAGATTGAATTTCGCCACCTTAGAGGTGGCGAAGAGGTTAAGGAAGCGGCGGTCTGGTGACCGCTGCTTGATAAATTACGGCGAGCAAGTTCTTATGAGAACTTGCAGCTGTAGGGCTTTGGTAAATCGAGCCCTTAAGGTTGCTTCATTAACTTTATCAGCAAGTTTGTCAGCTTATCAAAAATGGCAGGGCTAACTTTCTTTGCCTCTGAAGATATAATAATAATGTAAGTTATTAAGCATCTGTTTTCTGGCTTAACTTCTTATTTTTTCTTGCTCTGAGAATCAAACCTCTTGCCAATTAGAAAGCAACCTGGCAGGAAGAGCAGTATTAGAGGTTGATCTAACAAAATAAAATACTCTGCCGATAAGGTCTTTCTAGGTGAAAACTTGTAACCAGCTAAGGGAATGGTTAATATGATTTGTGTTATTTTATAGATAAAATATTTTACTTTGCATTTCTCCAGTTTCCATAAAATTTTATGGAAATACATAGAATGTGGAGTTACTTCAACAGTATTTAACTCTAATTAAACACCATGAGATATGAGAAGTTGCAAGTACCTGCAATTAAACCATGGTTTGTTGTTGCATTTTAGTTAAATATTGAATAAAAAGAAAGATGCCATGAAAGTGGCAGCAATGCAAACATTTTCTATTACTCACATCAAAGAACATCAATTAAGTGTGCTAAAATTATTTATCGAAAGAGACAAAAAACAGCACTCCATGAGATAGAACAAAAGCTAGAATAACTTCCGTGCCTGTTCATTTTTATTGTAACTCCTCAGGTTGCGCATTCTTTTTGCACACTATGCCCCTTCACAGAGAAAAAATATCCTGTAGCATATCAGTCTGACCCTGCCTAATGACAGTCCAGTGCTGAAATACCAGGCAATTCTTCTCTGAACAAGAGAACCAACAACCCCAGACGATCGTGCACCCTGAGGAGTTACAATAAAAATGAACAGGCATGGAAGTTATTCTAGCTTCTGTTCTATCTCAGGAGTGCTGTTCTCTCTCTTCTGATATTTATGCAAATTACTCTTGGGTCACTCTAAGAGTAATGGGGAAACCAGACGTGGACTCCATGCACACATGCCCTTAGAGAGATGCAACTGCACCTCACTGACGAGGCCCACAGAAGGCCGAAACGATCGTCTGGGGTTGTTGCTTCCCTTGTTCAGAAAAGAATTGCCTGGTGTTTTGGCGCTGGACTGTCATTGGGCAGGGTCAGACTGATATGCTACAGGATATTTTTTCTCTGTGAAGGGGCATAGTGTGCAAAATGAACGTGCACCCTGAGGAGTTACAATAAAATTGAACAGGCATGGAAGTCATTCTAGCTTTTGTTCTATCTCATGGAGTGCTGCTCTCTCTCTTTCGATTTTTGTGCTAAAATTATTTGTTTTGTTAAACAAACAATAAGTACGATTTGCATAAAGATATATTGAATTTAGTGGAGGATAACTCCTATACCTATATGGAGGAAACCCCTTCATAAATCCAGAAAGACCATACTATACTAAAAATACTGTGACACATATTGAAATTGTTAGACTGTACTTGTTGAGAAACCACTTGCAGGAAGCCCTCATCCTTATAAAAACTACTAATTACAAGAGCTATTTATCTAGCTATTCTAGTCTCTGGATATGAAAGACAGACACCTATGTTGTAAAATAATGCTCAAAAAAAGCTCCCAAAGATTTTGCAAGATTTCTCTTCATGTCAGTGAAGTTTTGACCATCAGGCCATGAGAGAGTTATATTGTAATAACGGTACATCTTCTTCACCTCCAGAACCCTGAGATAAACATCTCTCAAGCTACAATTTCCCTTCCTAACATTCTTAAAGGAACCATGCACTACTGATAAAGCTTCTTAGATAACATTGCCTGAGAAGAGAGCTTTAGATAATTGGGACATTAGAGTGGGTCTGAAGTGACCCCTGCTAAGAGGGTTGATTACATAGCTTTTCTGCAGCCTTTACAGTCGTATTACAATTTTTAGTATAGGTGGAGGCTTCAGTGGGAAAAATAGACATTTCAAATGACAAAATAAAGGTAAATTAGTTATTTGTAAACATAGGAATGCACTCCTGCAGGTAAAATGGATAACTGAGAACACATTAAAGGTATGTTTTTGATAGACTGGCAGGGCCTATTTAATTTTCTTCTAAGCAGCTATATACACTGTTATAATTTACTGCCAGTTCACTGAATTCAAAATGTCAAAGAAACAGCCTCAAAGTTCAAAATTGTATCATAAAAATGATTATGGGTGGACTCCCAGGCTCGTAGTGAAATTTTCTGTTAAGTGCAAATGCAGCTTTTACAATTAAATATACATTGCAAAGTAGTTTTGCAAACCATTCTGGGGCAATAGAGTTATTTATATGTTTTTTAATTCACATCATTTATATTGGTTCTTAATTTCTTAATTCAAGTACTCTACCAACCATTACAATCTATTTGTCTTTATAGCATGGTAACTCATCCGTTCATCACATAAGTAATAGTGTTTAGCATTTTTACCATTATTATATACCTAGATTACAAGTGGAGCACAGTCGTTAGCAAAGGGTGAGTTTTCTTTTCCACAACTTAGCACACAGAACAACGCACAATCTGGTATTATAATTGTACGGGTGCACATTAGACTTGTGCAGCCACCAGAAATTATTTTTGCATTCATTTTCCTTAATGAATATTCAGGGGAAATTTTTTTCCACACAAATATTCGTTTTAGTTGGCGGCACTGAATATTCATTAAACATTTACATTTGTTTTCATTAAAAGCTTAGCACGGTCGGCTCGCATTCATAACAAAAGAATTGTACGTCTCAAGTACATATTTTAACCAATGCAACTTAACACGGCTGATTTTTTTAAAGTCCTTCCTTTACTTTTAATGGATAGCACAGGGAACAATATTAGCTGAATAAATGCAAGTGGTGAGTTAAGGGTTATGCTCAAGCACATTCCAAAATACTGCTGTAAAATGAAGGGATTTTTTTTAAGACGTGAAGGAAACCATTATTATTAATAGTATAGCACAAAACTACATGAAGACATTAGCATTAAGACAATTATCAAACCATTGCTAAAAAACTTTACACAGTCAAAATAAATCCCTACTCCCAAAGCCCTAGAGGGAGGGACAGGAGACAGAAAGAATGAGAAACAGATATTTGTTCTTTGTGGAAATTATGTTTATTAAATTCTGTGTTGTTGATACCTTAGTCTTTTTTATTAAAACAGTATTTTATCATCTCAAGGAAGGGGATGACCTAATGTCAAAACTGCAAAGGAAAGCACAGTTAAGGGAAGTCAAAGCTAAATATGAGGGCTATTTATAGTAACAGGCATATCCTGAGTACAAAGAACATGTATAGTTTAATTAAGCCAATTCTGGCATGCAGAAAACTGTTTTAAGCAATATAAACAAAGGACAATGCACATGACAGAGATATTGGACATGTGGAGACCAGTAAAAAGGTACCAGAAAATACAAATTATTAAAGATAACTCCGTAAAGAGTTGTAAACGAGAGGCAAGGTTTATTGGCACTGTACCCAAAACAGCACTTTAGTGAGAACGGTACAGTGCTAGGGGCCACTTAAATAAACAACATGTTTATCTACTGTTTTTTCAGAGTACAATGAAACATAATAATTGACTGATCCGTTCCTCTGAAAAATGTTGCTTTTGAGTATTTATTCACCCAGCCAGTTCTTCAACACTAATAAAATGTCATGTGACCACTCACCTCCTCCAAGAGAATTTACATTGCACGCTATTGTGTGTCTGCACCATTAGAGTCAATCGGGTGCACTTACCCCATCCGCTCATGTGTTTGTCTTACTCATTTCCAATTAGATTGTAAGCTCTTCAGGCAGGGGCTCCATATACACTGTGCTCTATATATATTTATTCAACTTAAAATACTCATTATTTACACTGTAGTAAAGTGTCACAGCATTACAAATAATGAGGGTGAATTTTTCAAGTTCTGAATATATATATATATAATTTTTACTATAGGATTTTTTGGGGAATAGCTTCCCTTCCTCAGACTAACCAAAGTGATAAGTGAGCAAACCTTTTAAATAATAAGTCCCTCCCCAAACACATCAATCAAGCCAAAAACAAAAATGATGGCGCATGCATCTAATAACTAATAGCTAGATTACGAGTTTTGAGTGCTATAGGGATTTTAAAGACCGCCACAAAAGCGGCGTTATTTAACCTCCCTATAGCGCTGGTATTAGGAGTTTTAAAAAAGCAGGCTTGTGCGGGCGATATGGTTGTGTTGAGCTCCATACCGCACCGAAATCAAGCGCTGCTGTTACATGCTCGTGCATGATTTCCCCATAAACATCAATGGGGAGAGCCGGCAAAAAAAATGTCTAACACCTGTGATCGCAGAATGAAAAGTTCCATAACGCAGCCCCATTGATGTCTATGTGGAAAATAAAACCAATGTTTAAACCTAACACCCTAACATAAACCCCAAGTCTAAACACCCCTAAATCTGCCACCCCCAACATCGCCACCACCTACATACAGTTATTAACCCCTAATCTGCCAACCCCAACATCGCCGCCCCCTACATAATGTTATTAACACCTATACTAAAGTTATTAACCCCCTAAACCTCTGGCCTCCCACATCACTACCACTAAATAAATCCATTAACCCCTAAACCTAGCACTAACCCTAAAGTAACCCTAACGCTAACCTAACCCTAAGCCTAACACCCCCTAACTTTAACATAATTAAAATAGAGCTAAACTAAAGTTACAATTATTAACTAAATAATACCTATTTTAAACTAAATACAAACTTACCTGTGAAATAAAACCTAAGCTAGCTACAATATAACTAATAGTTATATTGTAGCTAGCTTAGGTTTTATTTTTATTTCACAGGTAAGTTTGTATTTATTTTAACTAGGTAGACTACAGTAGTTAGTAAATACTAATTAACTATTTACTAACTACCTAGTTAAAATAAATACAAACTTACCTGTGAAATAAAACCTAAATTGCCTTACACTAAAACATAACATTACAACAAAATAAACACTAAAATTACTAAAATAAAAATAACTAAATTACATAAAAAACAAACATTAAATTACAAAAAATAAGAAACAAATTATCAAAAATAAAAAATAATTATACCTAATCTAATAGCCCTATCAAAATAAAAAAAAACCCAAAATAAAAAAACCCTAGCCTACAAAAAACTACCAATGGCCCTTAAAAGGGCCTTTTGTGAGGCATTGCCCCAAATATATCAGCTCTTTTGCCTGTAAAAAAAATACAAACACCCCCCCCCAAGAGTAAAACACACCGCCCCCACAACCAACCCCCCAAATAAAATAACTATCTAAAAAAAAACTAAGCTAACCATTGCCCTGAAAAGGGCATTTGTATGGGCATTGCCCTTAAAAGGGCATTTAGCTCTTTTACATGCCCAGACCCTAAACTAAAAATAAAACCCACCCAAAAAAAACTTAAAAAAACTCTAACCCCCGACGATCCACTTACAGTTCTTGAAGTCCTGCTTGATGGATCCATCCAGCCGGCAAAGTCATCATCCATGTGGCAAGAAGTCTTCATCCAAGAAGGCCTCTTTGATCTTCATCCAGCTGGTGAAGTCCTCATCCAGACGGCATCTTCTATCTTCATCCATCCGGCACGGAGTGGGTCCATCTAGAAGACATCCGGCGTGGAGCATCTTCTTCATATGTTCGGCGCCGTAAATTGGTGTCCCTTGCATTCCTATTGGCTGAAAGATTTCAATCAGCCAATAGGAATTAGAGCTGCTAAAATCCTATTGGCTGATCCAATCAGCCAATAGGATTGAGTTCTCATCCTATTGGCTGCTCCAATCAGCCAATAAGTTTGAGCTCTCATTCTAAAACACCTGAAGTGCGGAATGAAAAATCTCCGTAACGCAACCCCATTGATGTCTATGGGGGAAAAAAGTTTTGTTTAAACATAACACCCTAACATAAACCCCTAGTCTAAACACCCCTAATCCACCGCCCCCGACATCGACAACATCTAAAAAAAGTTATTAACCCCTAATCTGCCGCTCCCAGAAATCACCGCCACTATAATAAAATTATTAACCCCTATTCCGCCGCTCCCGACATCGCCGCCACTCTAATAAAGTTATTAACCCCTATTCCGGCACTCCCTGACATCGCTGCAACTATAATAAAGTTATTAACCCCTATTCCGCCGCTCCCCGACATCGCCGCCACTATAATAAAGTTTTCAACCCCTAAACCACCGGCCTCCCACATCTCTGCAACTAAGTAAACCTATTAA